>NC_092260.1:1621964-1669464 GCF_036320965.1 Panulirus ornatus
AATCTAGAATTTGCTTTCTTACACTCTATCACATACTCCCACAACTCCTGTTTCAGGAGTGGTGGTACTCCTTTCCTTGCTCTTGTCCTCTCACTAACCCCTGACTTTACTCGCAAGACATTCCCAAACCACTCTTCCCCTTTACCCTTGAGCTTCGTTTCACTCAGAGCCAAAACATCCAGGTTCCTTTCCTGAAACATACTACCTATCTCTCCTTTTTTCTCATCTTCTTTACATCCACACACATTTAGACACCCCAATCTGAGCCTTCAAGGAGGATGAGCACTCCCCGCGTGACTCCTTTTGTTTTCCCTTTTAGAGAGTTTAAATAAAAGGAGGGGAGGGTTTCTAGCCCCCCACTCCCGTCACCTTTAGTCGCCTTCTACAACACGTGAGGAATGCGTGGGAAGTATTCTTTCTTCCCTATCCCCAGGGATATATATATATATATATATATATATATATATATATATTATATTTTTTTATATATTTATTTTATTATACTTTGTCGCTGTCTCCCGCGTTTGCGAGGTAGCGCAAGGAAACAGACGAAAGAAATGGCCCAACCCCCCCCATACACATTTATATACATACGTCCACACACGCAAATATACATACCTACACAGTTTTCCATGGTTTACCCCAGACGCTTCACATGCCTTGCTTCAATCCACTGACAGCACGTCAACCCCGGTATACCACATCGCTCCAATTCACTCTATTCCTTGCCCTCCTTTCACCCTCCTGCATGTTCAGGCCCCGATCACACAAAATCTTTTTCACTCCATCTTTCCACCTCCAATTTGGTCTCCCTCTTCTCCTTGTTCCCTCCACCTCCGACACATATATCCTCTTGGTCAATCTTTCCTCACTCATCCTCTCCATGTGCCCAAACCACTTCAAAACACCCTCTTCTGCTCTCTCAACCACGCTCTTTTTATTTCCACACATCTCTCTTACCCTTACGTTACTCACTCGATCAAACCACCTCACACCACACATTGTCCTCAAACATCTCATTTCCAGCACATCCATCCTCCTGCGCACAACTCTATCCATAGCCCATGCCTCGCAACCATACAACATTGTTGGAACCACTATTCCTTCAAACATACCCATTTTTGCTTTCCGAGATAATGATCTCGACTTCCACACATTCTTCAAGGCCCCCAGGATTTTCGCCCCCTCCCCCACCCTATGATCCACTTCCGCTTCCATGGTTCCATCCGCTGCCAGATCCACTCCCAGATATCTAAAACACTTCACTTCCTCCAGTTTTTCTCCATTCAAACTCACCTCCCAATTGACTTGACCCTCAACCCTACTGTACCTAATAACCTTGCTCTTATTCACATTCACTCTTAACTTTCTTCTTCCACACACTTTTCCAAACTCAGTCACCAGCTTCTGCAGTTTCTCACATGAATCAGCCACCAGCGCTGTATCATCAGCGAACAACAACTGACTCACTTCCCAAGCTCTCTCATCCCCAACAGACTTCATACTTGCCCCTCTTTCCAAAACTCTTGCATTTACCTCCCTAACAACCCCATCCATAAACAAATTAAACAACCATGGAGACATCACACACCCCTGCCGCAAACCTACATTCACTGAGAACCAATCACTTTCCTCTCTTCCTACACGTACACCTGCCTTACATATATATATATAATAAAAAAAAAATAATATATGTGTACGTTGAGATGTATAGGTATGTATATGTCCTGTGTGTGGACGTGTATATATATATATATATATATATATATATATATATATATATATATATTTTTTTTTTTATTTGCTTTGTCGCTGTCTCCCGCGTTTGCAAGGTAGCGCAAGGAAACAGACGAAAGAAATGGCCCAACCCACCCCCATACACATGTATATACATACACGTCCACACACGCAAATATACATACCTACACAGCTTTCCATGGTTTACCCCAGACGCTTCACATGTCCTGATTCAATCCACTGACAGCACGTCAACCCCGGTATACCACATCGATCCAATTCACTCTATTCCTTGCCCTCCTTCTACCCTCCTGCATGTTCAGGCCCCGATCACACGAAATCTTTTTCACTCCATCTTTCCACCTCCAATTTGGTCTCCCACTTCTCCTCGTTCCCTCCACCTCCGACACATGTATCCTCTTGGTCAATCTTTCCTCACTCATTCTCTCCATGTGCCCAAACCATTTCAAAACACCCTCTTCTGCTCTCTCAACCACGCTCTTTTTATTACACATCTCCTTACGTTACTTACTCGATCAAACCACCTCACACCACACATTGTCCTCAAACATCTCATTTCCAGCACATCCACCCTCCTGTGCACAACTCTATCCATAGCCCATGCTATGTATATATATATATATATATATATATATATATATATTTTTTTTTTTTTTTTATACTATTCGCTATTTCCCGCGATAGCGAGGTAGCGTTAAGAACAGAGGACTAGGCCTTTGAGGGAATATCCTCACCTGGACCTCTTCTCTGTTCCTTCTTTTGGAAAATTAAAAAAAAAAAAAGAGGGGAGGATTTCCACCCCCCGCTCCCTTCCCTTTTAGTCGCCTTCTACGACACGCAGGGAATACGTGGGAAGTATATATCCTATATATATATATATATATATATATATATATATATATATACATGTGAATGTGGGTGCGAAAATAAATATTTATATATGTATCATCCCTGGCGATAGGGGAGAAAGAAATACTTCCCAGGAATTCCACTCATGTCATTGAAGGTGACTAAGGGGTTGGGATTGGGGGGCTAGAAATCCTCCCCTCCTTGTATTTCAAATCTCTATGAAGGGGAAACAGAAGAAGGAGTCACACAAGGAGTGCTCATCCTCCTCGAAGGTTTAGATTGGGGCATCTAAATGTATGTGGATGTAACCAAGATGAGCAAAAAGGAGAAATAGGTAGTACGTCTGAGGAAAGGAACCTGGATGTTTTGGCTCAGAGTGAAACAAAGCTCAAGGGTAAAGGGAAGAGTGGTTAGGGATGTTTTTGGAATAAAGTCAGGGGTTGTTGAGAGGACAAGAGCAAAGGAAGGAGTAGCACTACTCCTGAAACAGGAGTTGTGGGAGTATGTGATAGAGTGTAAGAATGTGAACTCTAGATTGATAAGGGTGAAGCTGAAAGTGGATTGAGAGAGATGGGTGATTATTGGTGCCTATGCACCTGGGTATAAGAAGAAAGATCATGAGAGGCAAGTGTTTTGGGAGCAGCTGAGTGAGTGTGTTAGCAGTTTTGATGCACAAGACTGGGTTATAGTGATGGGGGATTTGAATGCAAAGGTGATAAATGTGGCAGTTGAGGGAATAATTGGTGTACATTGGGTGTTCAGTGTTGTAAATGTAAATGGTGAAGAGCTTTTAGATTTCTGTGCTGAGAAAGGGCTGGTGATTGGGAATACCTGGTTTAGAAAGAGAGATATACATAAGTATATGTATGTAAGTAGGAGAGATGGCCAGAGAGCATTATTGGATTACGTGTTAATTGATAGGCGAAAGAGAGACTTTTGGATGTTAATGTGCTGAGAGGTGCAAGTAGAGGGATGTCTGATCATTATCTTGTGGAGGCGAAGTTGAAGATTTGTAGAGGTTTCCAGAAATTAATAGAAATTTTTGGAGTGAAGAGAGTTGTGAGAGTAAGTGAGCTTGGGAAATAGACTTGTGTAAGGAAGTACCAGGAGAGACTGAGTGCAGAATGGAAAAATGTGTGAGCAAAGGACGTAGTGGGATTGGGGGAGGAAAGGGATGGTTTTATGGAAGCAGTGATGGCTTGCACAGAAGATGCTTGTGGCATGAGAGGCATTGGAGGTAGGCAGATTATAAAGGGTAGTGAGTGGTGGAATGAAGAAGTAAGATTATTAGTGATAGAGAAGAGGGGCATTTGGACGAATTTTGCAGGGAAATGATGCAAGTGACTGGGAGATGTGTAAAAGAAAGAAATAAGAGGTCAAGAGAAAGGTGCAAGAGGTGAAAAATATGGCAAATGAGAGTTGGGGTGACAGAGTATCATTAGATTTTTGGGAGGATAAAAACATGTTTTGGATGGAGGTAAATAAACTGCTTAAGACAAGAGAACAAATGGGAACATCCGTGAAGGGGGCTAATGGGGAGGTAATAACAAGGAGTGGTGATGTGAGAAGGAGATGGAGTGAGTATTTTGAAGATTTGTTGAATGTTTAGATGATAGAATGGCAGATATAGGGTGTTTTGGTTGTAGTGGTGTAGAGGGTCAGGGAGAAGGGTTTGGTAAACAGAGAAGAGGTAGTGAAAGCTTTGCAGAAGATGAAAGCTTGCAAGGCAGCAGGTTTGGATGGTATTGCAGAGGAATTTATTAAAAAAGTGGGTGACTGTGTTGTTGACTGGTTGGTGAAAATATTCATTGTATTTTTGGCTCATGGTGAAGTCCCTGAGGATTGGCGGAATGCATGCATAATGCCATTGTACAAAGGTAGAGGGGATAAAGGTGAGTGCTCAAATTACAGAGGTATGAGTTTATTGAGCATTCCTGGTAAATTATATTGGAGGGTATTGATTGAGAGGGTAAAGGCATGTACAGAGCAGTGTGGTTTCAGAAGTGGTAAGGGATGTGTGGATCAAGTGTTTGCTTTGAAGAATGTATGTGAGAAATACTTAGAAAAACAAATAGATTTGTATGTAGCATTTATGGATCTGGAGAGTTGATGGAGATGCTCTAGAAGGTATTAAGAATATATGGTGTGAGAGGCAAATTGCTAGAAGCAGTGAAAAGCTTTTATCGAGGATGTAAGGCATGTGTACGAGAAGGAAGAGAGGAAAGTGATTGGTTCCCAGTGAATGTTGGTTTGTGGCAGGGGTGCATGATGTCTCCATGGTTGTTAAATTTGTTTATGGATGGGGTTGTTGGGGAGATGAATGCAAGAGTTTTGAAGAGAGGGGCAAGTATACAGTCTGTTGTGGATGAGAGGGCTTGGATAGCGAGTCAGTTGTTATTCGCTGATGATACAGTGCTGGTGGCTGATTTGGATTAGAAACTGCAGAAGCTGGTGACTGAGTTTGGTAAAGTGTGTGGAATAAGAAAGCTGAGAGTAAATGTGAATAAGAGCAAGTTTATTAGGTACAGTAGGGTTGAGGGTCAAGTCAATTGGGAGGTAAGTTTGAATGGAGAAAAACTGGAGAAAAAGAAGTGTTTTAGATATTTGGGAGTGGATTTGGCAGCGGTTGGAACCATGGAAGTGGAAGTGAGTCACAGGGTGGGGGAGGGGGCGAAATTTCTAGGAGCGTTGAAGAATGTGTGGAAGGCAATAATGTTATCTCGAAGAGCAAAAATGGGTATGTTTGAAGGAATAGTGGTTCCAACGATCTTATATGGTTAGGTTAATGGGCTATACATAGGGTTTTGCGGAGGAGGGTGGATGTGTTGGAAATGAGATGTTTGAGGACAGTATGTGGTGTAAGGTGGTTTGATCAAGTAAATAATGAAAGGGTAAGAGAGATGTGTTGTAATAAAAAGAGTGTGGATGAGGGAGCATTTTATTGAAATGGTTTGGTCATATGGAGAGAATGAGTGAGGAAAGATTGACAAAGAGGATATATGTGTTAGAGGTGGAGGGAACGAGGAGAAGTAGGATACCAGATTGGAAGTGGAAAGATGGAGTGAAAAAGATTTTGAGTGATCAGGGCCGGAACATAAGGAGAGTGAAAGGCGTGCAAGGAATAGAGTGAATTGGAACAATGTTGTATGCTGGGTTGATGTGCTCTCAATGGATTGAACTAGGGCATGTGAAGCGTCTGGGGTAAACCATGGAAAGTTTTGTGTGGCCTGGATGTAGAAAGGGAGGTGTGGTTTCGGTGCATTACACATGACAGCTAGAGACTGAGTGTGAACGAATGTGGCCTTTGTTGTCTTTTTTTAGTGCTACCTTATGTGTGTGTGGGGGGAGGGGGGTGCCATTTCATGTGTGGCAGGTTGGCGACAGGAATGTGTATGTATGTATATTACTTGTATGTATATGTATGTATACGTTGAAATGTATAGTTATGTATATGTGCGTGCGTGGGCATTTATGTAAATCCATGTGTATGTGGGCGAGTTGGGTCATTCTTTCGTCTGTTTACGTGTGCTCCCTTGCTAATGTGTGAGACAGCTACAAACTATAGTAAATATATATAGTATTTAAGTTTATGTCTGTTTATGTATACATTGAATTGTATAGGTATGTATATGTGCGTTTGTGGGCGTTTATGTATGTAAATGTGTATGTGGGTGGGTTGGGCCATTCTTTCATCTGTTTCCTTGCGCTACCTTGCTGGAATAGACAGAAAGGCCACATTCGTTCACACTAAGTCTCTAGCTGTCATATGTAATGTACAGAATCCACAGTTCCCTTTCCACATCCAGGCCCTACAGACCTCTCCATGGTTGAACCCAGATGCTTTACATGCCTTGGTTCAATCCATTGACAGCACGTCGACCCTGGTATACCACATCGTTCAAGTTCACTCTATTCCTTGCATGCCTTCCACCATCCTGTATGTTCAGGCCTCGATCACTCAAAATCTTTTTCACTCTATCCTTCTACCTCCAATTTGGTCTCTTGCTTCTTTTTCCCTCCACCTTTGACACACATGTCCTCTTTGTCAATCATTCCTCTCTAGTTCTCTCCATGTGTCCAAACCATTTCAACACACCCTGTTCTGCCCTCTTAACCACACTCATTTTATTACCACACACCTCACTTACCCTTTCATTACTTACTCGATCGCAACACCTCACACCACACATTGTCCTCAAACATTTCATTTCCAACACATCCACTCTCCTCTGCACAACCCTATTGCAACCATATAGCATTGATGGAACCACTATGCCTTCAAACATACCCATTTTTGCTCTCCGAGATAACATTCTTGTTTCCACACATTCTTCAACACTTCCAGAAACTTCACCCCCTCCCTCATCCATCCTGTGATGCTCTTCCACTTCTATGGCTCCATCCACTGCTAAGTCCACTCCCAGATATCTAAAACACTTCACTTCCTCCAGTTTTTCTGCTTTCAAACCTACCTCCCAATTATCTTGCCCCTTAACCCTACTGGACCTAATAACCTTGCTCTTATTCATATTTACTCTCAACTTTCTCCTTTCACACACTTTACCAAACTCATTCTCCAACCTATGAACTTTCTCACTCAAATCAGCCACCAGTGTTGTATCATCAGCAAACAACTGACTCACTTCCCAAGCCCTATCATCCAGTACAGACTGCATACTTGTTCCTCTCTCCAAAACTCTTACATTCACTTTCCTAACCACCCCATCCATAGATAAATTAAACAACCATGGAGATATCACACACCCCCGCCACAAACCAACATTCACTGGGAAACAATCACTTTCCTCTCTTCCTACTCGTAAACATGCCTTACATTCTTGGTAAAAGCTTTTCACTGCTTCTAGTAACTTACCTCCAACACCATATACCCTGAAAACTTTACACAAAGCATCTATCACCCCTATCATAATCCTTCTCCAGATCCATATCCAGATCCATATCCCTCTGTTTTTCTAAGTATTTCTCACATATATTCTTCAAAGCAAACACCTGATCCATTCATCCTCTACCACTTCTGAAACCACACTACTCTTCCCCAATCTGATGCTCTGTATATGCCTTCACCCTCTAAATCAATACCCTCCTATATAATTTCCCAGGAATACTAAACAAACTCATGCCTCTAATTTGAACACTCTCCTCTATCCCCTTTGCCTTTTTACAACGGCACTATGCATGCATTCCGACAATCCTCAGGCACTTCATCATGATCCATAAATACATTGAATATCCTTACCAACCAATCAACAACACAGTCATTCCCTTTCTTAATAAATTCCACTGCATTACCATCCAAAGCCATCGCTTTGCCGGCTTTCATCTTCCGCAAAGCTATCACTACCTCTTCTCTCTTTACTAAACCATTCTTCCTGGCCCTCTCACTTTGCCCACCACCCCGACCAAAATGCCCTGTATCTGCCACTCTGTCATCAAACACATTCAACAAACCTTCAAATTTCTCACTCCTTCTCACTTCATTACTACTTGTTATTGCCTCCCCATTTGCCTACTTCACAGACGTTCCCATTTGTTCTCATGTCTTACGCATGTTATTTACCTCTTTCCGAAACATGTTTTTATTCTCCTTAAGATTTAATGATACTCTCTCATCCTAACTCATTTGCCCTCTTTTTCACCTCTTGCACCTTGCTCTTGACCTCCTGTTGCTCTCTTTTACCCATCTCCCATTCATTGCACTACTTCCCTGCAAAAATTGTCCAAATGCTTCTCTCTTCTCTGTCACTAACAACCTTACTTCTTCATCCCACCTCTGACTACCCTTTCTAATCTGCCTACCTCCCACCTCTCTCTTGCTACATGCATCTTTTGTGCAAGCTATCACTGCTTCTCCAAGTACATCCCTTTCCTCCCCCGCTCCCCTCACATCATTTGCTCTCACCTTTTGCCATTCTACACTCAATTTCTCCTGGTACTTCCTCACACAAGTCTCCTTTCCAAGCTCACTTACTTTCAGCACTCTCCTCTCCCCCAAATTCTTTCTTCTTTTCTGGAAACCTCTACAAATCTTCACCTTTGCCTCCACAAGATAGTGATCAGATATCCTTCCAGCTGCCCCTCTCAGAACATTTACATCCAAAAGTCTTTCTTTTACACACCTATTGATTAACACTTCATCCAGTATCACCCTTTGTCCATCTTCCCTACTCAAATATGTATACTTATGTACATATCTCTTTTGAAACCAATTCCCAGTCACCAGTCCTTTTTCAGCACGCAAATCCACAAGCTCTGAACACTGCATGTACACCAATTGTACCCTCAACTGCCACATTACTCACCTTTGCATTATTATTAATGTTATTATTATCCTTCATCACCATTTCCCGTGTCAGCGAGGTAACACCAGTAAACAATTAAAGAACGACCCATCCACATATATACACATATATATATGGGATAGGATCACAATTTTGCACGTGATCAAGTATATTCATGTGAGTCCATGGGAAAATGAAACACGATAAATTCCCAAGTGCACTTTCGTGTAATAATCACATTATCAGGGTGAAATCAGTGATTGTCTTGGATTCTCACTTGTTTACCAAATGGCGTCTGAGCTACGTCTCTTCATTCTGTATCAGCTGACTTATTTCTTCCTTGTATCTCCCCTGATGATGTGATTAGTACATGAAAGTGCACTTAGGAACTTATTGTGTTTCATTTTCCCCATGGACTCATAGGAACACATTGTATGTAGTACACATTCATAATTGCCTTCATGCACCCCCTGCATCAGCGAGGTATCGCCAGGAAAACAGAGAAAAGGGCTGCATTCAGAGTCTAGCTTTCATGTTTAATGCACCGAAACCACATCTCTCTATCCACATCCAAGTCCCATAGATCTTTCCATGGTTTACCCAGATGTTTTATATACCCTGGCTCAGTCCATTGACAGCACATCAACCTCACTGTACCGTATCGTTCCAATTCACTCTATTCCTTGCACGCCTCACACTTCTGTATGTTCAGGCCCCAATTGCTCAAAATATTTTTCACTCCATCCTTCCTCCTCTAATTTGGTCTCCTGCTTCTCCTTGTTCCCTCCACCTCTGGCACATATATCCTCTTTGTTAACCTTTCCTCACTTGTTCTCTCCATGTGTTCAAACCATTTCAACACACCCTCTCCTGCTCTCTAAACCCCACTCTTTGTTATTACCACACATCTTTCTCACCCTTTCATTACTTACTTGATCATATCACCTTACACCACATTTATCCTCAAATATTTCATTTCCAACATCCACCCTCCTCTGTACAACCATATCTATAGTGCATGCCTTGCAACCATATAATATTGTTGGAATTACCATTCCTTCAAACACCTATTTTTGCTCTCCGAGGTAACATTCTCTCTTTCCAAACTTTCTTCATCGCTCTCAGAACCTGTGCTCCCTCCCCTACCCTGTGACTACCTTCCACTTTCATGGTTCCATTTGCTGCCAAGTCCACTCCCACTCCATTCAAACTTACATCACAACTAATTTGTCCCTACACCCTGCTGAACCTAATAACCTTGCTCTTATTCACATTTACTCTCAACATTCTCCTTTCACATACTTTTCCAAACTCAGTCACCAACTTTTGCAGTTTCTCACTCGAATCAGCCACCAGTGCTGTATCATTGGTGAACAACAACTGACTTACTTCTCAGACCTTCTCATCCCCAACAGACTGGACACTCGCCCCTCTCTCCAAAACTCGTGTATTTACCTTCCTAACCACCCCATCCATAAACCATTTAAACAACCATGGGGACATCACACAACCCTGCCGCAGACCAACTTTCACAGGGAACCAATTACTCTCCTCTCTTCCTACTTGTACACATGTCTTACACCCTTCATAAAGCCTTCTCACTCCTTCCAGCAGCTTACTTTCTCCTTCATATACTCTTAAGACCTTCCACAAAGCATCTCTATCAACCCTATCATATGCCTTCTCCAGATCCATAATTGCTACAGAAAAATCTGTCTGTTTTTTAAGTATTTCTCTCACACATTCTTCAAAGCAAGTACCTGATCCACACATCTTCTACCACTTCTGAAACCACACTGTTCCTCCCCAATCTGATGGTCTATACATGCCTTCACCCTTTCAATCAATATCCTCCCATACATACAATTTTCCAGGAATACTCAACAGACTTTTGCCTCTGTAGTTTGACCACTCACCTTTGCCTTTGTACACTGGCACTATACATGCATTCTGCTAATCCTCAGGCACTTCACCATGATCCATGCACACATTGAATATCCTTACCAGTCAACAGCAAAGTCACCCACTTTCCTAATAAATTCCACTGCAATACCATCCACACCCGCTGCCTTGCCAGCTTTCATCTTCCGCAAGGCTTTCACCACCTCTTTTAACCAAACCATTCCCCTTGACCTTCTCACTTCGCACACCACCCTAACCAAAACTCCCTGCATCTGCCACTCTATTATCAAACATATTCAACAAATCCTCAAAAATATTCACTCCATCTCTTTCTCACTTCATCACTACCCATTATCATTTCCACCTTTGCCCCTTCACCAATTTTCCCATTTGTTCTCTTGTCTTATGCACATTATTTACCTCCTTCCAAAACATCTTTTTACCCTCCCTAAAGTTTACTGATACTCTCTCTCTCCAACTCTCATTCGCCCTCATTGTAAATCCATTCTCCTTTCTCTTGACCTCCTGCTGCTTTCTTTTGTACATCTCCCAGTTATTTGCACTCCTTCCTTGTAAGTATCGTCTAAATGCCTCTCTTTTCTCTTTCACTAACAGCTTTACCTCTTCATTCCACCACTCACTACCCTTTCTTATCTGCCCACCTCCCACCTTTCTCATGTTACATGCATCTTTTGCATATGCCATCACTGCTTACCTTAATACATCCCATTCCTCACCTCCTCCCTTCATGTCATTTGCTTTCACCTTTTGCCAATCTCTCTTGGTACCTCCTCACACGTCTCCTTTCCAAGTTCACTGACTCTAACCACTCTCTTCTCCCTGACATTATCTCTTGTAATTGAAAACCCCTACAAATCTTCACATTCACCTCCAGAAGATAGTAATCACTCATCTCATCAGCTGCCTTCTCAGCATATTAACACCCAAGAGTCTCTTTTACATGTCTATCAATTAACATGTAATCTAATAATGCCCTTTGACCATCTCTCCTACTCACATATGTATATGTATGCATATCTCTCTTTTTGCACTGGATATTCCCAATCACCAGTCTTTTTTCAGCACACAGATCCACAAGCTTTTTACCATTTCCTTTCACAACACTGAATATTCCATGTACACCAATTATACCCTCAACTGCCACATAACTCACCTTCGCATTTAAATCACCCATCACTGATACATGGTCTCGTGCACCAAAGCTGTTGACACACTTGCTCAGCAGCTCCCAAAACACTTGCATCTCAAGATCTTTCTTCTCATGACCAGGTGTATAAGCACCAATAATTACCCATCTTTTTCCATCCACTTTCTGTTTTACCTACATCAATGTAGGATTTACTTCCTTATACTCTAGCACACACTCCCACGACTCCTGCTTCAGGAGTAGTGCTACTTCTTCCTTAGCACTTGTATTCTCTCCAACCCCTGACTTTACTCCCAAGACTTTTCCAAACCATTCTTCCCCTTTATCCTTTAGCTTTGTTTCATTCAGAGCCAGAACATCCAGGTTTCTTTCTTCAAACTACCTCTCCTTTTTTCTCATCTTCTTCTCATCCACACACTTTCAGACACCCCAATCTAAGCCTTTGAGGAGGATGAGCACTCCTCGCTTTACTCCTGTTTGCTCTTTTAGAAATTGGAATATAAGAAGGGAAGGTTTCCAGCCCCCCACTCCCACCCCCTTTAGTCAAATTTTACGACACGTGGGGAATACGTGGGAAATATTATTTTTCCAGTATTGAAAATATATGTAAACTTTTCATGTAACCAAAGAGGTGTAATGTCAGTTCTGGATTTGAATTAAGATATTTTGAAAGTGTGTCATTAAACATATCTATGGTACTACTTTCAGCCACTCAGATTGGTAAATCATTCCGTATGTTAGCAATCCTATTGAAGAAAAAGTATTTTGCCTTATTCAAGGTAAAATGTTTGCCCACAAGTTGGTATCCATTGCTATGAGTGAAAGGAGACAAACCTATCCTCATGTAAGTCGTTAGATTGAGATTATGGAAGCCTTAGATAATTTTCAATGGCTGTATAAGATCACCTCTTACCCTATGTTTTCTCTGTTGAATAGATTTAATTCTTGTAGTTAGCTCCCATAGGATTTGTTTCTCAGTCCATGAATTGATTTGGTAGCTTGTCTATACTCTCTCCATTCTGCCTAATAAAGAGACATTGAAATTGAACACAATATTTGAGATGAGGACGCATAAAACGTGTGAATAGTAAGGATGATTTCTCAGGAATTAAATTCGATAGCCCAACCTGTGAATCTAAGAATTTCATTTGCTTTTTAACTGCTTACGTGCCCTGTTTACTTGGCTTCAGATCGCCAGAGATGATTACACTTTGGTCTTTTTCCTCGTTTACCTTTTGTAGTTCTACAAGATTCATACTGTAACTTACCTTTTCATTTTTATTACCAATATGTAAAACATTACTGTTATATGCCACCATAAGATCCCAGCCCATCAGTGTGTTTATGTCCATTTGAAGTTGCAGACATTCAATTTCTGTTGTAGATTTATTTCCCAATTTAGTATCATCTGCAAATTTTGATATATCTTACAATGCAGCCCATTATTATCAGTATCATTGATATATATAAGAAAGAGAAATGGTTCCAAGACAGATCCTTGTGGTACACCACTTGTTACATTTAAACATTCTGAAGCTTGACCATTAATCACAACTCTTTGTTTACGGCTAGTTAAGCAAGTTCTTACCACTGATGTACAACTCCTATCTTTACTTTAATTATTAACCTTTGAAGTGGAACTTTATTGAATGCTTTTTCAAAATCTAAATAGATGACATCAGCTGCTTTCCCTTCACCATACATGTTGATTATATCTTTAAGAAATCAAGCAGATTTGTCAGACATGAACATTTATTATACTTTGTCACTGATTCCTTCGTTAGCAAGGTAGCGCAAGGAAACAGACGAAAGAAATGACACAACCCACCAACATACACATGTATATACATACACGTCCATACAGGCACATATACATACCTATACATCTCAGCGTATACATATGTATACACACACAGACATATACATATATACACATGTACATAATTCATACTGTCTGCCCCTATTCATTCCCGTCGCCACCCCGCCACACATGAAATGAAAACCCCCTTCCCCCACATGTGTGCGAGGTAGCGCTAGGAAAAGACAACAAAGGCCACATTCGTTCACACTCAGTCTCAAGCTGTCATGTATAATGCACTGAAACCACAGCTCCCTTTCCACATCCAGGCCCCACAAAACTTTCCATGGTTTTCCCCAGATGCTTTACATGCCCTGGTTCAATCCAGTGACAGCACGTCCACCCCGGTATACCACATCATTCCCATTCACTCTATTCCCTGGGTGCCTTTCACCCTCCTGCTATGTTCAGGCCCCAGTCACTCAAAATAGTTTTCAATCCATCTTTCCACCTCCAATTTGGTCTCCCGCTTTTCCTCGTTCCCTCCACCTCTGACACATATATCCTCTTTGTCAGTCTTTCCTCACTCATTCTTTCCATGTGACCAAACCATTTCAAAACACCCTCTTCTGCTCTCTCAACCACACTCTTTTTATTACCACACATCCCTTACCCTTTCATTACTTACTCGATCAAACCACCTCACACCACATATTGTCCTCAAACATCCCATTTCTAGCATATCCACCCTCCTTTGCACAACTCTATCTATGGCCATGCCTTGCAACCATATATCATTGTTGGAACCACTGTTCCTTCAAACATACCCATTTTTGCTTTCCAAGATATCATTTTCAACTTCCACACATTTATCAACGCTCCCAGAACTTTCACCTCCTCCCCCACCCTATGATTCACTTCTGCTTCCATGGTTCCATCCGCTGCCAAATCCACTCCCAGATATCTAAAACACTTCACTTCCTCCAGTTTTCTCCATTCAAACTTACCTCCCAGTTGACTTGTCCCTCAACCCTACTGTACCTAATAACCTTGCTCTTATTCACATTTACTCTCAGCTTTCTTCTTTCACACACTTTACCAAACTCAGTCACCAGCTTCTGCAGTTTCTCACCCGAATCAGCCACCAATGCTGTATCATCAGCGAACAACAAGTGACTCACTTCCCAAGCCCTCTCATCCAAAACAGACTGTATACTTGCCCCTCTTTCCAAAACATTTGCAATCACCTCCCTAACAACCCCATCCATAAACAAATTAAACAACCATGGAGACATCACACACCCCTGCCGCAAACCAACATTCACTGAGAACCAATCACTTTACTTTCTTCCTACACGTACACATGCCTTACATCCTCGATAAAAACTTTTCACTGCTTGTAACAACTTACCTCCCACACCATATATTCTTAATACCTTCCACAGAGCATCTCTATCAACCGTATCCTATGCCTTCTCCAGATCCATAAATGCTACACACAAATCCATTCGCTTTTCTAAGTATTTCTCACATCCATTTTTCAAAGCAAACACTTGAACCACACATCCTCTACCACTTCTGAAACCACACTGCTCTTCCTCAATCTGATGCTCTGTACATGCCTTCACCCTCTCAAACAATACCCTCCCATATACTTTCCCAGGAATACTCAACAAACTTATACCTCTGTAATTTGAGCACTCACTCTTATCCCCTTTGCCTTTGTACAATGGCACTATGCAAGCATTCCGGCAGTCCTCAGGCACCTCACCATGAATCATACATACATTAAATAACCTTACCAACCAGTCAACAACACAGCCACCCCCTTTTTTAATAAATTCCACTGCAATACCATCCAAACCCGCTTCCTTGCCGGCTTTCATCTTCCGCAAAGCTTTTACTACCTCTTCTCTGTTTACCAAATCATTCTCCCTAATCCTCCCAATTTGCACACCACCTCAACCAAAACACCCTATATCTGCCACTCTATCATCAAACACATTCAACAAACCAAAACACTCACTCCATCTTCTTATCACATCACCACTACTTGTTATCACCTCTCCATTTCCCTTCTCTCCATCCACTTTCAGGTTTACCCTTCACTGATGTTCCCACATGTTCCCTTGTCTTATGCACTTTATTTACCTCCTTCCAAAACATCTTTTTATTCTCCCTAGAATTTGATGATACTCTATCACTCCAACCCTCATTTGCCCTCTTTTTCGCCTCTTGCACCTCTCTTGACCTCCTGCCTCTTTCTTTTATACATCTCCCAGTCATTTGCATTATTTCCCTGCGAAAATCATCCAAATGCCTCTCTCTTCTATTTCACTAATAATCATTCTTCTTCATCCCACCATCCACTACCCATTCTAATCTGCCCACCTCCCATGCTTCTCATGCCACAATCATCTTTTGCACAAGCCATCACTGCTTCCCTAAATACATCCCATTCCTCCCCCACTCCCCTTACGTCCTTTGTTCTCACCGTTTTCCATTCTGTTCTTAATCTCTTCTGGTGCTTCCTCACACAAGTCTCCTTCCCAAGCTCACTTACTCTCACCACTCTCCCCACCCCAACATTCTCTCTTCTTTTCTGAAAACCTCTACAAATATTCACCTTATCCTCCACAAGATAATGATCAGACATCCCTCCAGTTGCACCTCTCAGCACATTAACATCCAACAGTCTCTCTTTCACACGCCTATCAATTAACACGTAATCCAATAACGCTCTCTGGCCATTTCTCCTACTTACATACGTATGCTTATGTATATCTCTCTTTTTAAACCAGGTATTCCCAATCAACAGTCCTTTTTCAGCACATAAATCTACAAGCTCTTCACCATTACCATTTACAACACTGAACACCCCATGTACACCAATTATTCCCTCAACTGCCACATTACTCAATATTCAAATCACCCATCACTATAACCCAGTCTCGTGCATCAAAACTACTAACACACTCAATCAGCTGCTCCCAAAACACCTGCCTCTCATGATCTTTCTTCTCATGCCCATGTGCATATGCACCAATGATTACCCATATCTCTCCATCCACTTTCAGTTTTACCCATATCAATCTAGAGTTTACTTTCTTACACTGTATCACATACTCCCACCACTCCTGTTAAAGGAGTAGTGCTACTCCTTCCCTTGCTCTTGTCCTTTCACTAACCCCTGACTTTACTCACAAGACATTCCCAAACCACTCTTCCCCTTTACTCTTAAGCTTCGCCTCACTCAGAGCCAAAACATCTGGGTTTATATCCTCAAACATACTACCTATCTCTCCTTTTCTCTCATCTTGGCTACATCCACACACATTTAGACACCCCAGTCTGAGCCTTCAAGGAGGATGAGCACTCCCCGCGTGACTCCTTCTTCTGTTTCCCCGTTTAGAAAGTTAAAATACAAGGAGGTGAGGGTTTCTAGCCCCCCGCTCCCGTCCCCTTTAGTTTCCTTCTACAACACGTGAGGAATGCATGGGAAGTATTCTTTCTCCCCTATTCCCATGGAACAATATCATAGAAAACTATGCTGAGAGTCATTTGTGAAGTAGTGGTTGTATAAGTGGTTTACAATCTTTTTCCGAATGATGGTTTCCATAAGTTTTCCAACTACAGATGTTAAGATGATTGGATGATAATTACAGGCAGTGATTTAGGGCCTTTTTTTAAAATGGATGGGTGTTACATTGTCAAACTTCCATTCCTGTGGAACTTTACCCATAGCAAGTGACTCACTGAAGAGAGAAGTCAAGGTCTTTAACTATAATTTTTTGCCTTTTTTCATCATCCTCAGATTTACTTATCTAGAATAGACCTGCTGTTTCATTTCATTTAGTGATGGTGTTATAGCTTCAACTTTTATATTTGTGTGTCATAGAATTTTTTCTTCTCTTAGCATTAGAACTGGATTCATAATTTGTATCTTTACATGTAAATGCAGATACAAAATTCATTTAAAATCTTTGCCATGTCTTTGTTTTTGTGAACCAAATCACCATTTTCAGTTATTAATGGACCAATTGACTGGGTAATGATTCTCTTGCTTCTAACATACTCATAAAGCTCCCTTTGGTTTCTTTTTCTGTTTTCAATAACATACACTTCACTTTAATGTTTACTTTGACTTATGAGTCTTAGTTTCTCTTTGTAGACTTGCATAATTTGCTCAGTCAAGCTGGTCTCTTTGAGCTTCTAATGGATTGCTCACTCAGACAATGTCACAGTTAAATTTTAGTTTCACATTGGAAAAATACCATCTTCTGCTTGTTGGCACAGATGTTCCCTCCACTGCTTTGAACATTTTACTGAAGCTTTCCCAAGCTTCGTCCATATTGCTTTCATTTATATTATCATCCCAAGTTTGCCTGTCAAGAGCAATGCAAAGACCTTTAAAATTGGCAAGTCTGAAATTAGGTATATGTTTATGATTATCATGTTGGCCAGCAGCATTACAGGCAATGTAGAAAGTTGTCTCAAAAGCGATATGCCGGTCATCACTTGTGCCAAGTTTTTCAATGACTTCAACATTGTCAATGTGAGCCTCTTTCTTTGTAGTTAAAACTAAATCTAATGTATTCTTCTCACATGTGGGTTTATCATTTAGGTATAATAGGGCACTACCAAGCCCACAATGGTATGTTAAAATCTCCTACTATGATCAAATTGTTTTTATTGTTAATTTTTGTTACATGATCATATAGTTTTTTATTTACCTCTGGTGTGGCTCTGCTGGGGGACTATAAACCAATCCTACTGTTATTTTCTTTTGAAACTTTGATTTTTACAAAAATGAAGACACTTTTATCAGCAGCAACAACATTTTTTAGCACAGGATTTAGATAAACTCTAACATAGAGCAAGACAGCAATGCATTCTTTATCTCCCCCTACCATTGTTAAATACAGTGTACTCAGATTTTCCATTTTCGTCAAGGAATTCTCTATTTCTAATGTCTAGCCACGATTTTGAAATTCCAAGTATATTTTGATTTTTACCAGAACTGTTTTTTCTTAACTCTGAGAATTAACATAGAACATTGTGATACATAACAGACTTTTCATTGATATTTTTACCTACAGCAGTGGGGAGCCCACCTACGTGAACAGTTGCCTGAACTTGAACAATCCCGTCCTGTTTGCTATCTACCTTGGGTCCTGCTTTCACCTGGTAAGTCATTTCATGCCCTTCTATTCTGCCTTTTCCCCAACCTGCCTCATTCCCAAAGCTGGTACCAGCTGACATCCTGCCATGTACCCATATCGGCCTGTCTCCTAACGCTGCGTGTGACATAACCTTCTCTACCTGAGCATTGACCACTGGGTGTTCGAAGAGTTCCCAACTTTTCTTGTTTCGATCCTGTGTCAGGTGTCTGACCTCTAGTTTACCCATTTTGCCATGTTCCCTCATATCTTGAATCTCTTTTTCGGTTTTCCTATGTGCTGAGTATGTCTATCAAGAAAGAGCCTTCTATTCTCATCTAACATATACTAAGATGGGCTTTCCCTACTCCATTCAAGTGGAGTCTACCCTTGGTAAAGAGGCTTCTGTCTTGGCTACAATGATCCCATAAATCCATACAAAACACATTTTCTTCCTCCTCCCTTCAGAGCCTCAGTTCTACTGTTTATCCCCAGAAATCTTCTGGTGGTACAAGGATTTACATCATATCTGGGCTGTAAATCATCACATGGCTCTCTTTGAACTTACATATAAGGTTCCTGGACTTCAATGAAACTTCTGGTTTCCCATGGACTGCATTGCTTGTCCTGAGCTGGACAACACACATCGGGAGTGTTGGAGAGAATGTCGTCAAAAGTCCCGAGAATATCTTTCAATTTAGCACCAAGTAAGCACAGATATTTCCTCCTCTTCCTCTTGATACAGACCTCCTGGTCCTGATCCCTAACTGAGGAATTCCCAACCAGAACAATGCTTCCATGATCCTGTATTGCAACCCCACAATTAGCTAAACCTATTCTGAAGCAGAATCTCCCTTTCCTGAACTTCTTCAAGTCAAAAAGTTTTCCTTGTAGGCTGGAAGATATATTCATTATCTACTTTCATCTCCACAGTAGCCAAGCTATCTGTTAAGATCTTTACAGATAGCCAACATGTAACAGTTAAGATGGCTAAATTTTGGAGTAGGTGCCATTGTATGTATCATAGTGGTAAACTAGGAGCTCAGGATAAGCAGGTCACCCATCTCTTGCCATCGACTTTCATTTTTACCCTCATCAGTGTAAAGCTCACTTCCTTACACTCTCTCACACACTCCACATCTGCTCCAGCAGTAGTGCTTTACCTTCTTTATATCTCATCTTCACCTTTACCCTTGAGTTTTGTTTTGCTCACAACCAGAACATCCAGGTTTATATCCTCCTGCATTATCTCTCCTTTCTTCTCATCTTGGGCCTCTGAGGAGGATGAGAACTCCCCACTTGACTGCTTCTGTTCCATCTTCTAGAAAATGAAATTCAAGAAGGGAAGGGTTTCCAGCCCCCTGCTCCCACCCCTTTAGTAATTTTTCTATGACATACAGGGAATACAGAGGTAAAATTTTTTCTCCTATACCCCAGGTGAGAGTAAGTGAGCTTGGAAAGGAGACTTGTGTGAGGAAGTACCTGGAGAGACTGAGTACAGAATGGAAAAAGGTGAGAACAAAGGATTTAAGGGGAGTGGGGGAGGAATGGGATGTATTTAGGGAAGCAGTGATGGCTTGTGCAAAAGATACTTGTGGCATGAGAAGCATGGGAGGTGGGCAGATTAGAAAGGGTAGTGAGTGGCGGGATGAAGAAGTAAGATTATTAGTGAAAGAGAAGAGAGAGGCATTTGGACAATTTTTGCAGGGAAATAATGCAAATGACTAGGAGGAGGTCAAGAGAAGGGTGTAAGAGGTGAAAAAGAGGGCAAATGAGAGTTGGGGTGAAAGAGTATCATTAAATTTTAGGGAGAATAAAAAGATGAATAAAAAGACAAGGGAACAAGTGGGAACATCAGTGAAGGGGGCTAATGGGGAAGTGAAAACAAGTAGTGGTGATGTGAGAAGGAGATGGAGTGAGTATTTTAAAGGTTTGTTGAATGTGTTTGATGATAGAGTTGCAGGTATAGGGTGTTTTCATCGAGGTGGTGTGCAAAGTAAGAGGGTTAGGAAGAATGATTTGGTAAACAGAGAAGCGGTAGTAAAAGCTTTGCGGAAGATGAAAGCCGGCAAGGCAGCGGGTTTGGATGGTATTGCAGTGGAATTTATTAAAAAAGGGGGCGACTGTATTGTTAACTGGTTGGTAAGGTTATTCAAAGTATGTATGACTCATGGTAAGCAGAATGCTTGTATAGTGCCATTGTACAAAGGCAAAGGGATGAAAGTGAGTGCTCAAATTACAGAGGTATAAGTTTGTTGAGTATTCCTGGTAAATTATATGGGAGGGTATTGATTGAGAGGGTGATGGCATGTACAGAACATCAAACTGGGGAAGTGCAGTGTGGTTTCAGAAGTGGTAGAGGATGTATGGATCAGGTGTTCGCTTTGAAGAATGTATGTTAGAAATACTTAGAAAAGCAAAAGGATTTGTATGTATCATTTATGGATCTGGAGAAGGCATATGATAGAGTTGATAGAGATGCTCTGTGGAAGGTATTAAGAATATATGGTGTGGGAGGCAAGTTGTTAGAAGCAGTGAAAAGTTTTTATCGAGGATGTAAGGCATGTGTACGAGTAGGAAGAGAGGAAAGTGATTGGTTCTCAGTGAATGTAGGTTTGCAGCAGGGGTGCATGATGTCTCCATGGTTGTTTGATTTGTTTATGGATGGGGTTGTTAGGGAGGTGAATGTAAGAGTTTTGGAAAGAGGGGCTAATATGCAGTCTGTTATGGATGAAAGAGCTTGGGAAGTGAGTCAGTTGTTGTTCGCTGATGATACAGCGCTGGTGGCTGTTCGGGTGAGAAACTGCAGAAGCTGGTGACTGAGTTTGGTAAAGTGTGTGAAAGAAGAAAGCTGAGAGTAAATGTGAATAAGAGCAAGGTTATTAGGTACAGTAGGGTTGAGGGACAAGTCAATTGGGAGGTAAGTTTGAAGGGAGAAAAACTAGAGGAAGTGAAATGTTTTAGATACCTGGGAGTGGATTTGGCAGCGGTTGAAATCATGGAAGTGGAAGTGAATCATAGGGTGGGGGAGGGGGTGAAAGTTCTGGGAGCATTGAAAAATGCATGGAAATCGAGAACATTATCTTGGAAAGCAAAAATGGGTATGTTTGACGGAATAGTGGTTCCAACAATGTTATATGGTTGCAAGGTGTGGGCTATAGATAGAGTTGTGTGGAGGAGGGTGGATGTGCTGGAAATGATATGTTTGAGGACAGTATGTGGTGTGAGGTGGTTTGATCAAGTAAGTAATGAAAGGGTAAGAGAGATGTGTGGTAATAAAAAGAGTGTGGTTGAGAGAGCAGAAGAGGGCATTTTGAAATAATTTGGTCACATTGAGAGAATGAGAGAGGAAAGAGTGACAAAGAGGATGTATGTGTCAGAGGTGGAGGGAACGATGAGAAGTGGGAGACCAAATTGGAGGTGGAAAGATGGAATGAAAAATATTTTGAGTGATCGGGGCCTGAACATGCAGGAGGGTGTGCAAGGAATAGAGTGAATTGGAACGATGTGGTAAACCGGGGTCGACGTGCTGTCATTGGATTGAACCAGGGCATGTGAAGCGTCTGGTGTAAACCATGGAAAGTTTTGTGGGGCTTGGATGTGGAAAGGGAGCTTTGGTTTTGGTGCATTATACATGACAGCTAGAGACTGAGTGTGAACGAATGGGGCCTTTGTTGTCTTTTCCTAGCGCTACCTCGTGCACATGCGGGGGAGGGGTTTGTCATTTCATGTGTGGCGAGGTGGCAATGGGAATGACTAAGGGCAGACAGTATGAATTATGTACATATATATGTATATGTGTATGTGTGTATATATATATATGTATACATTGAGATGTATATGTATGCTTGTGGACGTGTATGTATATACATGTGTATGTGGGTGGGTTGGGCCATTCTTTCGTCTGTTTCCTTGCGCTACCTTGCTAATGCGGGAGACAGCGACAAAGTATGATAATATTGATAATAATAAAATTAGATATACATCATTATGTTTAGGGTGTGATCTCCATATAACAGTATTTCATATTACTGAAGTTAAATGCATGATTTATATCTGAAAAGCTTCATATTTGGGGCAAGGTTTCTGTATATTATTAACTTATTATTATGGTATTCATATATGTGTAACTTTAACACTTAAAGTTACACATCTCTGTAAGTTGTTAGAATTTGACTCTGAAAGTGTATGCATCTTTTTATCATTATTATTTGATGTTAGTGACATCATCTGTACTTGTCTGCAATACATAATGTTGAGGATAACCCCCCATTTTAGTGTTTACACCAAATGTCAGAAATTTAGGTTCAGTTGATATTGACTACCTCATATGGTAAGCATAGCATACAAAATTTTTATGTTCACTTGTTGACAGCCCTTGATACAAGTGTTCCCTCTGTTACCCTCAACAAATAATGTAAATGTTTATTCTTCTGCCTTTGGCAGCACAAGAACATAGGATGAGCTTTCAAGCATTCCTGAATGACAAGCTGGCACAAGAACGATGGATAATAGTTGTAGCAGTATGAAGAGCCTTACTACAGCATTCAACAGTTATAGTCATATACGAACAGCTGAAGCAACATCAATAACTGACATTGTAATTGTTAGATCATCAATATCATCATCATTGTCATCATCATCATCATCAGAAAGACATCAATGACAGTAAAAGTATACAGCAACAGTGATATTTGGAGCAGTATGAACACCATTGATAAGAACGGTAGAGTAACAGTAAGAGTTTGCAATAACTAACAACAGAGGCAGTAGGAACACCAGTGATAACATCAGTGAAGTAACTGTAAGAATATATAGCAACACTAAGAACTGAGGCAGTAGGAACACCAGTGATAAGAGCAGTGAAGTGACAGTAAGGGGTTGTAGTGATAATGATAATGAATTAAGCTTATGAGTATACAGCAACAATAACAATAGAGGCAGTAAGGACAGCATTGATAACAACAGTGAAGGAAAAATGATAGTGTTCAGCAACAGTGACAATAGAAGCAGTAGGGACACCATTGATAACAATATTGAAGTGACATTAGGATAAAAATGAAATATAAACTATAAATACAAAGTTAAAAGAACCTAAGGAAAAGATTTCCCATAATGAGAAGGACCATAGCTCATGTTTAGTACAATTAACCTTTTCAATATATTTATCAAAATATAATTGGTTTCATTTCTCTATGACAAGGATTATTAATGGTAGTTAGTAAAATGAAAGTTCTAATTTTATGGTAGTAAGACATTTTGCAGTTCATTCTTTCTCAAAAGTCAACTTACTACTTGACATACTTAAATTCATACAATTACCGTGTGTCTCTTATTTACAATCATTACCCTTTCTGTAAAAGGCCCTGACATGAATACTGGATTGATGTATCATGTATGTAGAGACAAGACTCTTAAGAGGTACATAGACATTCCTGTCTCAATTAGGTGGTTGAAGGATTATTTTTTAAAGGAAAAAGTTAGATTATTGATGTTGATTACAAAATGGGAAGTCTTAATGTTAACCACTTTTTACAGACTTTATGCAAAGAAGTAAACAGTCAACTAAAATATGAATGCAGAGACTTTGCAACAGTGGTGATATAAAGTAGACTAAGGGGAATGTAGACTGTAATCCAGGATGACTTATGTTTTGCAGGCAGTGATGTGTCACTGTAGATGATAGAGCAGAAAATCAGGCCATATATGAACTTACAGTAGAAAATATGCTTCAGACCGACCAGAGGATGCTGTGTGCTTCACTGCACTGTGAGCATTTCATCTTGATACAGTTGATCCTGGGCTGAGTTTAGATTTGTGCTCCATTCACTGATCTTGTATAAGTCTTACCCATCACACCAGCTGGGATCATGTACTCCACCTCTAATGTACACTCACTGAGCATCTTAGGCTTTCTGGGGCAGTAGCTGTGCTTTGCAGTATTGTTATTTTATAAGGGTGTATATATGATGGAGAGTAAACAAGTGGAGTGTTCACAATGCAACAAAACATTCTTAAAGAAGTCTGTCATGAAAGGGAATATCCTCACACACATGGATGAGAGAGCTTTCAGATGTTCACAGTGCCAGAAAAGATTTATCCAACATTGTGAACTTAGTGAATGTAAGAAAATTCATACAAGTGAGAAGCAGTTTGAATGTTCACTGTGCCAAAAAGCCTTTTCTCGAAGAAGTAACTTTGTGCAGCACGTGGCAGTTCACATGAGTGAAAAGAAGGCATACAATTGTACACATTGCCAGAAGAGTTTCACCAGGCAGAGTCATTTAGTGCAGCACATGACTGTACACACAGGAGAGAAGCAATATGAGTGTTCACTTTGCCCAAAGACCTTCTCCTGGAAGAGTGCTTTAGTGTGGCACATGGCTGTTCATTCTGGAGAGAAGCCATTTGGCTGTTCACATTGCCAGAAGACATTTTTCCGGAAGGGTGAGTTAGTGAAGCACATAATAGTTCATTCAGGAGAGAAACAATATGAATGCCCCCATTGCCG
Organism: Panulirus ornatus; assembly: GCF_036320965.1. Classification (NCBI taxonomy): domain Eukaryota; kingdom Metazoa; phylum Arthropoda; class Malacostraca; order Decapoda; family Palinuridae; genus Panulirus; species Panulirus ornatus. The sequence goes on from NC_092260.1 coordinate 1,647,409, forward strand.
AAAGGCATTCTTCCAGAGGAGTCATTTAGTGCAGCATCTGATTGTTCATACTGGAGAGAAGCCATATGAATGTTCACAGTGCCGAAAGGCCTTCTCCCGGAAAGGAGTTTTAATGCGGCACTTAACCGTTCATACAGGAGAGAAGCCATATGAATGTTCTCATTGCCAAAAGACATTCTCTGAGAGGAGTACCTTAGTGAAGCACATGCCAATTCATACAGGAGAAAAGCCATACGAATGTTCACTGTGCCAAAAGAGCTTCTCTCGAAAGGGTGATTTAGGGAAGCACATGACTGTTCATACAGGAAAAAAGCCATATGAATGTTCACATTGCCAGAAAGGATTCTCCCAGAAGAGTCATCTAGTGCGACACATGACTGTTCATACAGAAGAGAAACCATACAAATGTTCATGTTGCCAGAAGACTTTCTTCCATAACAATAGTTTGGTGGGCAACATGACTGTTCAGGCAGGAGAAAAGCTATATGAATGTTCTTACTGCCAAAGGAGTCGTTTAGTGAAGCAAATGGATGTTCACACAGGAGAGAAACCATATGAATGTTCACACTGCCAAAAGACTTTCCCTCAGAAAGTTGATTTAATGGACCATATGACAGTTCATACAAGAGAAAAGCCATATGAATGCTCAATTTGCCAAATGGCCTTCTCCAAGAAATGTAATTTGATGAGACACATGACTGTTCACACTGGGGAGAAACCATATGAATGTTCATATTGCCAAAAGACCTTCACCCAGAAGGGTGGTTTAATGGCCCACCTCAGTGTTCACACAGGGGAGAAGCCGTATGAATGTTCAAACTGTAAAAAGAGCTTCTCCCGTAAGAGTAATTTAGTGCATCACATGGTTGTTCACACAGGAGAGAGGCCATACGAATGCTCACAGTGCCATAAAACTTTCTCCCGGAAGGGTGACTTAGTTAAGCATATGATTATTCATACAGGAGAGAGGCCATATGAATGCTCACATTGCCAAAAGACCTTTTCCAGGAAGGGTGATATAGTGCGGCACATGATTGTCCATGCAGGATGAAAACCACATGAATGTTCAAAAGTGCCAAAAGACTTCCTTCATGCAGTATATTACTGTATATAGAGGGAAGAAGTTTATTCAAATGTTCATAGTGTCAAAAGACACTTCTGTGATGAGATGATGTCTTTCCTTTGTAGATATGAATATGATATCTCGCTTGATGGTAAAGTCTGATGGAAATGATCTTTAATTCCTCAAGAAAACTGAGATGGATGATCTTGGCATTGTTAAAGATTAGTGTAAGTGTTGTAAGTTCATCTATAGGGAAGATGAAAACCTTTCTTGCACTCGTAAGTATAGATGTGGTGACCAAGATAACTCCTGATTAAATCAAAGAAGTATGGAATTATACACATAATGAACTAAGAACTCAGAAAAGATATTTAGGTAAAAGGTTTATGTAAGATTACTGTTCACTTACATTTTGTATGCTGACTCATTTTGGGAAGTAGTTCTGGCATCAGAAATTATTGGAATGGTAATTGGATAGTTATCAGTTCATTTACTTTTATTCCTTGACATACATTATGAATATTAGTATTAGTATTAAAGCTGTGTGAGTTATTTGAACATGGCAACTGGGACGATATATTTTCAAGAACAAAGACGAGACAAGACCTGTTATTAATGCAAATAACTAAGGTTTTTTTGAAGAAAAGTCAGCATTGCCACATTTTAAGATCACATTTAACTGTTAGAACTTGCTTAGATTTCAGGTTTATATTATTTCATGCTATTGATGTAAGTGTACTTTACGTTGGGTTTTGTGCTCATTACTGATCCCAGAATTGCAAATAGAATTATTTTTCTGTTAAAGATAAATCCAAATGATAGAGGAAAGTAATTTTTTCTGCCATGATTAAGTTGCATGTCATTCAAATTGCCTTTGAAAGTTTTAACACTTTAGAATATAAGGATAACAGAGCAGTTACATATGTATATATGCACCCTATGTTGAAAAGTTTCTGGGGTCTTTGTGCTGATATTACTGTATTACTTACTTTACTCATAGACAACTTGAATACTTGACCTCATATTTTTCTCTTAAGCTGGATTTATCCAGATCAACAGGACCGTTGTAAGCCGTCTCTTTACTGTTTAGTTTGATTATCCTATTTTTCTTTTCTTACTGTCTCCTTCATCCATTAGCACATAATATTCCTCAGTATATATACTTTTTAAGACTATGTGAATTGGATATTCCTAATGTATTGTGAAAGGACAAATTTCTGATTGTCATAACAAGTCTTTCCATTCTTTCTACTTGCTGCCAAGATGATATATTTTGTTTCTTTATCCATTCAGAACTGCGAAGCTTAATGTAGATATGATCTTGCGAATACCAGACAGTGTTTAAAGATGACTCAGAACTGTTACTAACTTTTAAATGTAAAGACAAGTAACTTCTTATCTGTGTTATGTGAAATATTACTTGTTTGCCTTCATGTAAGTTTTCAGTAACCATTTCTCTTAGATACTTTTTAAGTGATGTTTTATTGGTTTTCATTCATTCCAGTGGGGAAATAATACTTTTTAAGCCTTCCCAGTGGAAGATGCAAAACAGTTCTCAAAATTAGGTTGCATTAATTACTTCTCCTTTACAAATAGGTGATTGAAATACTCTGATAGAGCTTTTATTTCATTTTTTGTACTTGATTGTTGTCCCTTGCATTCGCGAGGCTGCTCCATGGACAGACAAAGAAAGGCCACATCCTGTCACATCCATTCTCCCGCTGTCATATATAATGCACTGAAAACAAAGTTTCCCGTCAAGGCCTCATAGACCTTTGACAGTATGTCGATCATTATAAACCCCAGCCTTTCCAATTCACTCCATCCCATACTTGCTTTTCACCCTCCTGCATGTTCAGGCCCCAATCACTCAAAATGATTTTCTTTCCAACCTTCCATCTCCAATTTGGTCTGCCTGTTCTCCTTGTTCTTTCCATTTTTGACACATTTCATCTTTGTCAACCTTTCCTCACTCATTTTTTCCACATGTCCAGACCATTGCAGCAAACCTTCTTCACTTCTATCAGTCAAAATCTTTTTATTACCACACATCTTTCTCTTTGTGCAGGTGAGTGTTCAAATTACAGAGATATAAATTTGTTGAGCATCTCTGGGAAATTATATGGGAGGGTATTGATTGAGAGGGTGAAGGCATGTGCAGAACATCAGATTGGGAAGAGCAGTGTGGTTTCAGAAGTGGTAGAGGATGTATGGATCAGGTGTTTGCTTTGAAGAATGAATGTGAGAAATACTTAGAAGAACAAATGGATTTGTATGTAGCATATATGGATCTGGAGAGGGCATATGTTAGAGTTGATAGAGATGCTCTGTGGAAGGTCTTAAGAGTATATGGTGTGGAAAGTAAGTTGCTGGAAGCAGTGAAAAGTTTTTATTGAGGATGTAAGGCATGTGGAAGAGAGGAAAGCGATTGGTTCCCAGTGAATGTCAGTTTGCAGCAGGGGTGCATGATGTCTCCATGGCTGTTTAATTTGTTTATGGATTGGGTCGTTTGGGAGGTGAATGCAAGAGTTTTGGATAGAGGGGCAAGTATGCAGTGTGTTGTCGATGAGAGGGCTTGGGAAGTATGTCATTTGTTGTTTGCTAATGATACAGCACTGGTGGCTGATTTGGGTGAGAAACTGCAGAAGCTGGTGACTGAGTTTGGTAAAGTGTGTGAAAGAAGAAAGCTGAGAGTGAATGTGAACAAGAGCAAGGTTGTTAGGTTCGGTAGGGTTGAGGGACAAGTCAGTTGGGAGGCAAGTTTGAATGGAGAAAAACTGGAGGAAGTGAAGTGTTTTAGATATTTGGGAGTGGATTTAGCAGCAGATGGGATCATGGAAGCAGAAGTGAGTCACAGAGTGGGGGAGGGGGCAAAGGTTCTGGGAGCGTTGAAGAATGTGTGGAAGGTGAGAATGTTATCTTTGAAAGCAAAAATGGGTATGTTTGAAGAAATAGTGGTTCCAACAATGTTGTATGGTTGTGAGGCGTGGGCTATAGAAAGGGTTGTGCGGAGGAGGGTGGATGTGTTGGAAATGAGATGTTTTTGGACAATATGTGGTGTGAGGTGGTTTGATCGAATAAGTAATGAAAGAGTGAGAGAGATGTGTGGTAATAAAGAGAGTGTGGTTGAGAGAGCAGAAGAGAGTGTATTGAAATGGTTTGGTCACATGGAGAAAATGAGTGTGGAAAGATTGATAAAGAGGATATATGTGTCAGAGGTGGAGGGATCGAGAAGAAGTGGGAGACCAAATTGGAGTGAAAAAGATTTTGAGCGATTGGGGCCTGAACTTACAAGAGGATGAAAGACGTGCAAGGAATAGAGTGAATTGGGACAATATGGTATACTGGGGTCGACATGCTGTCAGTGGATTGAACCAGGGCATGTGAAGCGTCTGGGGTAAACCATGGAAAGTTTTGTGGGGCCTAGATGTGGAAAGGGAGCTGTGGTTTTGATGCATTACACATGACAGCAGAGACTGAGTGTGAATGAATGTGGCCTTTGTTGTCTTTTCCTAGTGCTACCTCACACGCGCGTGGGGGGGAAGGGGGTTGACATTTCATGTGTGGCGGGGTGGCGAGGGGAATGGATGAAGGCAGCAAGTATGAATATGTACATGTGCATATATGTATATGTCTGTCTATATATATATTTATGTATTCATTGAAATGTATAGTTATCTATATGTGCGTGTGTGGGCATGTTAGTTAGGCCATTTCTTTCACCTGTTTCCTTGCTCTAACGCGGGAGAAGCGACAAAGTATAATAAAAAAAAAAATCTCTTGTGCACTTTCATTACTTACTTGATGAAACCACCTAACACCACATTTCATTTCCAACATGCCCACCCTCCTCCACACAGCATTATCTATAGCCCATGCTTTGCATCCATATGATATTGTCGGAACTATTATACCTTCAAAAATACCCTTCTTTAGCCTCTCAGATAACAATCTCTCTTTCCACACATTCTTTTGCTCTCCCAAAACCTTCACCCCCCACCCACCTTATGACTCATTCTGATCCCATGGTTCCATTCGCTGCCATGTCCACTCAGAGGTGTGTAAAACACTTCACTTCCTCCAGTTTTTCTCCATTGAAACTCATGCCCCAACTAACCTATCCCTGAACCCTGCTAAACCTAATAACCTTTCTTTTATTCTTATTTACTCTCAACTTCCCTTCTTTACACACTCCTCCAAACTGAGTTACCAGTTTCAGCATTGTCTCACTAGAATCTGCCCTCAGTGCTGTATCATCAGCAAACAGCAATTTACTTCCCAGGCCCTCATCCCTGTAGACAACATGCATTTCCCTCTCATCAAAACTCTTGCATTTACCTCCCTCACCACCTCTTCCATAAACAAATGAAACAACCTTGTTGATGTCACCCACCCCTGCCACAGACCAACCTCCACTTGGAACCATTCACATTCTTGTCTTCCTTCTTATATACATACTTTACATCCTTGATAGAAATTTCTCACTGCTTCTAACAGCTTTCATCCCAAACCATATATTCTTAAAACCTTCCATAAGACATCTCTATCAACCCTATTATATGATTTCTCCAGATCCATAAATGCCACATGCAAATCCATCTGTTCCTCTAAGTATTTCTCACAAGTATTGTTTAAAGCTGGTACTTGATCCACACATCCTCTACCACTTCTCTACCACTCCCTCTCCCCAGTATGATGCTCTCTACATGCCTTCACCCTTTCAATTGCTACCCTCCCATACAACATAGCAGGCACACACAGCAAACGTATATCTTCATAGTTTAACACTCACCATCATCTCCCTTGCCATTATACAGTGATACTGTACATGTATTCCTCCAATCCTCAGGCACCTCACCATGATCTATACTTACATTGAAAAACTCTGTTTAATCAGTCAACAACACAGTCACCACCTTTCTTGATAAATTTAATATCATTACCAACCACTCCAGTGGCCTTGTCACATTTCACCTTTCACCACCTCTCCTCTTCTCATGTTACTGTGCATACCACCCCGACTCAAACACCTTACATCTGCCACCCAATTATCAAACACATTCAACAGTCCTTCAGATTACTCGCACCATCTTCTCACTTCTTTACTGCCTGTCGCCACCATCCATTTTGCCTCTTTCACAGATTTTCATATTTGTCTCTTGTTTTTCACATGTTATTAACCTTCTTCCAAAACATCTTATTCTCCCTAAATTGTACTGGCACTTACTCACCCCAGCTCTCATTTGCCCTCTTTTTCAACCCCTGCACCTTACTGTTGACCACCTGCTGATTTTTTATATACATCCCTCCATCATCAGCCCAAATGCCTTCCTTTTCTCTTCCACTAGTAACTTTACTTCTTCATTCCACCACTCACTACCCTTTCTAATCTGTCCACCTCCCACCTTTCCCATGCCACATGTATCTTTTGCAGATGCCAGTACTGCCTACCCAAATATGTCTGATTCCTCACCCACTCACTTAGGTTCATTAACTCTCACCCTTTGCCATTCTACACTCAGTCCCTCCATGTATTTTCATAGCTCATTTATCCTCACCATCTCTACCTTCACAAGGTAGTGATCAGGTATCCCACCAGCTCCCCATCTTAGCACATTCACATCCAAAGTTCTTTTTTGCATGCCTGTCAAGTAATATGTAATCTAACAAAGACACTGACTACCTTTCCTACTCACATACATATACTTGTGTATGTCCCAATCACCAGTCCCCTGTTAGTCATAACACTGAATACCCTCAACTGCCACTTTACTCCCCTTCACATTTAGATCACTCGTCTCTTATACCTGGTCTCTTGCATCAAAGCTGCTGACACACTAAATCAGCTGCTCAAAAAAAAACTTGCTCGTAATCTTTCTTCTCATAGCCAGGTGCATAAGCGCTCTTGATCACTCATCTCTCGCGGTCCACCTTCATTTTTACCCATGAGTGTAGAGCTCACTTCTTTACTCTCTTTTACTCACTCCCACAGCTCCTACTTCAGCATTATTTCCGTTCTTTCCTTCCTTAGCTCTTGTCTACACACCATCCTCTGACTTTACCCTTGAGCTTCGTTTAACTTAAAACCAGAACATCTAGGTTTCTTTCCTCAAGCATACTAGCTATCTCTCCTTTCTTTACATCATGGTTACATCCACATGCCCCAACCTAAGCCTTCGAGGAGGATGATCACTGTTTGCTTGGCTTCTTCTTCTGTTCCTATTTTAGAAATTAGAATATGAGAAGGGGAGGGTTTCCAGCCCCCTCCCTTTAGAATTCATTCTTCTCAGACCCAGGCAGAGATTATATTCTAATTTAACTGAATTTATTTTGCATTTTGATGTTGGTTTCTGAGCCAATTAGAATGTGAGTTACTGGTAATAGAGGACCATAGATTGACCCTTGAGGACTGTTTCTCAAGACTAATCCCCACTTGGCTTTTACTACATTTATTATCTTTCTTCTTTCCCTTCCATAACCCTGTCTTAATTCTATTGATATTTCTTCATTCCTTTGTTTCCACTTGCAGTACCAATCTTTTATGAGTCATTTTCTTGGAAGTTTTACTAAGATCAAGGTAAAAGATTCAGTCTGTTCCTTAAGCCTCAGATGTTTCAGATAAAGTTATGATACATTACACATGACGGCCAAAGAATGAATGTGAGAGGCTGTGGCCTTTCTTTGTCTGTTCTTGGCGCTACCTCGTTAATGCTGGCAATGATAATCACAGGAGGAAGGGGGAGGGGTGGGGGGGAGATACATTAACAATACTTTGAAACATCTGTCAATGAAAGGGGCAAATCACCACATTGTACAAGGACACTTGGAGGTGATTCTGTGCTACCTCGTATGGGCCTTGATTCTGTGCTAACTTGTATGGGCCTTGATTCTGTACAACCTTGTATGGGCCTTGATTCTGTGCTACCTTGTATGGGCCTTAATTCTGTGCTACCTTGTATGGGCCTTGATTCTGTGCTACCTTGTATGGGCCTTAATTCTAAGCTACCTTGTATAGGCCTTAATTCTGTGCTACCTTGTATGGGCCTTGATTCTGTGCTACCTTGTATGGGCCTTTATTCTGTGCTACATTGTATGGGCCTTAATTCTGTGCTACCTTGTATGGGCCTTAATTCTGTGCTACCTTGTATGGGCCTTAATTCTGTGCTACCTCGTATGGGCCTTAATTCTGTGCTACTTTGTATGGGCCTTAATTCTGTGCTACCTTGTATGGGCCTTGATTCTGTGCTACATTGTATGGGCCTTAATTCTGTGCTACCTCGTATGGGCCTTAATTCTGTGCTACCTTGTATGGGCCTTAATTCTGTGCTACCTTGTATGGGCCTTAATTCTGTGCTACCTTGTATGGGCCTTGATTCTGTGCTACCTTGTATGGGCCTTAATTCTGTGCTACATTGTATGGGCCTTAATTCTGTGCTACCTTGTATGGGCCTTGATTCTGTGCTACCTTGTATGGGCCTTAATTCTGTGCTACATTGTATGGGCCTTGATTCTGTGCTACATTGTATGGGCCTTGATTCTGTGCTACCTTGTATGGGCCTTAATTCTGTGCTACATTGTATGGGCCTTAATTCTGTGCTACCTTGTATGGGCCTTGATTCTGTGCTACCTTGTATGGGCCTTAATTCTGTGCTACCTTGTATGGGCCTTAATTCTGTGCTACATTGTATGGGCCTTAATTCTGTGCTACATTGTATGGGCCTTGATTCTGTGCTACCTTGTATGGGCCTTAATTCTGTGCTACCTTGTATGGGCCTTAATTCTGTGCTACCTTGTATGGGCCTTAATTCTGTGCTACCTTGTATGGGCCTTAATTCTGTGCTACATTGTATGGGTCTTAATTCTGTGCTACATTGTATGGGCCTTAATTCTGTGCTACCTTGTATGGGCCTTGATTCTGTGCTACTTTCTATGGGTCTTAATTCTGTGCTACCTTGTATGGGCCTTAATTCTGTGCTACCTTGTATGGGCCTTGATTCTGTGCTACTTTCTATGGGTCTTGATCCTGTGCTACCTTCAGTCCAGTGGGTTGTGGAGCAGAGCCTCCGGTAGTGTGATCAACCCAGTGGTTTGTGGAGAAGAGCTTCCGGTGGTGTGATCAGCCCAGTGGGTCCAGTATGTTGTGAAGCAGACCCTCCAGTGGTTTGATGAGCCCAGTGGGTTGTGGAGCAGAGCCTCCGGTGGTGTGATCAGTCCAGTAGCTTCTGGAGCAGAGCCTGCGGCTTTGTGATCAGCCTAGTAAGTTGTGAAGCAGAGCCTAAGGTTGTGTGATCAGCCCAGTGGGTTGTGGAGCAGGGCCTCCGGTGGTGTGATCAGCCCAAAAGGTTGTGGAGCAGAGCCTCCGGTGGTGTGGTTAGCCCAGTAAGGTTTGGAGCAGAGCTTTCGGTGATGTGATCGCCCCAAAGGTTGTAGAGCAATGCCTCCATTGGTGTGATCAGCCCAGTAGTAGTGGAGCAGAGCCTCCATTGGTGTGATCAGCTCAATGGGTTGTGGAGCAGAGCCTACAGTGGCGTGATCAGTCAATTAGGTTGTGGAGCAGAGCCTCCGGTGGTGTGATCAGCATAGTGGGTTGTGGAGCAGAGCCTCCGGTGGTGTGATGAGCCTAGTAGGTTGTGGAGCAGAGCCTCCGGTGGTGTGATCAGTCCAGTAGGTTCTGGAGCAGAGCCTGTGGCTTCATGATCAGCCCAGTAGGTTGTGAAGCAGAGCCCCAGGTTGTGTGATCAGCCCAGTGGGTTGTGGAACAGAGCCTCCGGTGGTGTGATCAGCCTGAAAGGTTGTGGAGCAGAGCCTCCGGTGGTGTGATTAGCCCAGTAAGGTGTGAGGCAGAGCCTTCGGTGGTGTGATGACCCCAAAGGTTGTAGAGCAGAGCCTCCATTGGTGTGATCAACCCAGTAGGTAGTGGAGCAGAGCCTTCGGTGGTGTGATCAGCTCAGTGGGTTGTAGAGCAGAGCCTACGGTGGTGTGGTCAGTCCATTAGGTTGTGGAGCAGAGCCTCCGGTGGTGTGATCAGCATAGTGGGTTTTGGAGCAGAGCCTCCGGTGGTGTGATCAGTCTTGTATGTTGTGAAGCAGAGTCTTCGGTGTTGTGATGAGACCAGTGGGTTGTGGAGCAGAGCCTCCAGTGGTGTGATCAGTCCAGTAAGTTCTGGAGCAGAGCCTGCGGCTTCGTGATCAGCCCAGTAAGTTGTGAAGCAGAGCCTCAGGTTGTGTGATCAGCCCAGTGGGTTGTGGAGCAGAGCCTCCGGTGGTGTGATCAGCCTGAAAGGTTGTGGAGCAGAGCCTCCGGTGGTGTGATTAGCTCAGTAAGGTGAGGAGCAGAGCCTTCGGTGGTGATCACCCCAACGGTTGTAGAGCAGAGCCTCCATTGGTGTGGTCAGCCCAGTAGGTAGTGGAGCAGAGCCTCCGGTGGTGTGACCAGCTCAGTGGGTTGTGGAGCAGAGCCTCCGATGGTGTAATCATCTCAGTAGGTTTTGAAGCAGAGACTCCCGTGGTGTGATCAGCCTAGTATGTTGTGAATCAGTCTCCGGTGGTGTGATCAGTCCAGTAGTTCGTGGAGCAAAGCCTCCGGTGGCATGATCAGCCCAGTAGGTTGAGGAGCAAAGCTTACGGTGGTATGATCAGCATAGAGATTATGGAACAGTGCCTCCGGTGGTGTGGTCAACCCATTGGGTTGTGGAGCAGAGCTTCCGGCGATGTGACCAATCCAGTAGGTTGTGGAGCAGAGACTTCAGTGGTGTAATCAGTTCAGTAGGTTGTGGAGCAAAGCTAACAATGTCGTGATCAATCCAGTAGGTTTTGAAGCAGAGCCTCTGGTAGTATGATCAGCCTAAAGATTGTGGAGCAGAACCTCCGGTGATGTTACCAACCCAATAGGTTGTTGAACAGAGCCTCTGGTGGTGTCATCAGTAAAGTGAGTTGTGGAGCAAAGCCTCCGGTGATCATTCCAGTAGGCTGTGGATCAGGGCCTCCGATTGCGTGATCAGCCCAGTAGGTTGTGGAGCAAAGCCTCAGGTAGTTTGATAAACCCTGTGGGTTGTAGAGTAGAGCCTCCGTTGGTTTGATCAGCCCAGTAGGTTGCGGAGCAGACTCTCCGGTGGAATGATTAGCCCAGTAGGTTGTGTAGCATAGCCTCCGGTGGTGTGATCAACCCAGAAGTTGTGGAGCAGAACCTCTGGTGGTGTGATCAGCGCAGTGGGTTGTGGAGCAGAACCTCTGGTGGTGTGATCACTCCACTAGGTTGCGAAGCAGAGCGCCCGGTGGTGGGATCAGCCCAGTAGGTTATGGAGCAGAGCCACCTGTGGCGTGATCAGCCTAGCAAGTTGTGTCGCAGAGCCTCCGGTGGTGTGATCAGCCCAGAGGTTGTGGAGCAGAACCTCTGGTGGTATGATCAGCCCAGTGGGTTGTGGAGCATAGCCTACGATGTCGTAACCAACTCAGTAGGTTGTGGAGCAGAGTCTCTGTTTGAGTCATCAGCCCAGTGGATCGTGGAGCAAAGCCTCTGGTGGTGTGGTCAGTCTAGTAGGTTGCGAAGCAGAGTCTCCGTTGGTGTGATCAGGCCAGTGGGTTGTGGAGCAGAGCCTCCAGTAGCGTGATCAGGCCAAAGGTTGTGAAGCAGAGCCTCCTGTGGTGTGATCAGTCCTGTAGGTTATGGAGCAGAGCTTCCTGTGATGTGATCAGGCCAGTGGGTTGTGGAGCAGAGCATTCTGTGGTGTGATCAGCTCAGTTAGTTGTGAAGCAGAGCCTTCAGTGGTGTGAAAAGCCCAGTAGGTTGTGGAACAGGGCCTCTGGTTGTGTGAATAGTCCAATAGGTTGTGGAATAGAGCCTCCGGTGGTGTAATCAGCCCAGTAGATTGTGGAGCAGAGCCTCCGTTGGTGTGATCACCCTAGAGGTTGTGGAGTAGTGCCTCGGGTGCTGTGATCTGCCCAGTGGCACAGCGTTCGGTTGTGTGATCAGTCCTGTAGGTTGTAAAGCAGACCCTCCGGTGTTGTGATCAGCCCAGTGGGTTGTGGAGCAGAGCCTCCGTTGGTTTGATCAGCCCAAGAGGTTGTGGAGCAGGCCTCCGGTGGTGTGATTAGCCCAGTAACTTGGGGGGAGCAGAGCCTACGGTGGTATGATCAGCCAAAAGGTTGTGGAGCAGAGCCTTCGTTGGTGTGATTAGTCCAGTAACTTGTGGAGCAGAGCCTCCGATGGTATGATCAGCCAAAAGGTTGTAGAGCAGAGCCTCCGGGGGTGTGATCAGCCCAGTAGGTTGTGGAGCAAAGCCTCCGGTCATGTGATTAGCCCAATGGGTTGTGGAGCAGAGGCTCCGATGGTGTGATTAGCCCAATTGGTTGTGAAGCAGAGCCTCCAGTTATGTGATCAGCCCAGTAAGTTGAGGAGCAGAACGTCCAGTGGTGTGACCAACCCAGTGGGTTGTGGAGGTGAGCCTCCGGTGGTGTCATCAAAAAAGTGGGTTGTGGAGCAGAGCCTCCAGTTGCGTGATCAGTCCAGTAGGTTGTGGAGCAGAGCCTTCGGTGGTGTGATCAGCCCAGTGGGTTGTAGAGCAGAGCCTCCTGTGCTGTGGTCAGCCCAGACGTTGAGGAGCAGTGCTTCTGGTGGTGTGATCAGTCCATTGGGATGTGAAGCAGAGCCTCCGGTGGTGTGATTAACCCAGTGGGTTGTGGAGAAGAGCCTCCGGTGATGTGATCAGCTCAGTTGGTTGTGGAGTAGTGCCTCCGGTGGCGTGATCAGTCAATTAGGTTGTGGAGCAGAGTCTCCGGTGGTGTGATCAGCATAGTGGGTTTTGGAGCAGAGCCTCCTGTGGTGTGATCAGTCCAGTATGTTGTGAAGCAGAGCCTCCGGTGGTGTGATGAACCCAGTGGGTTGTGGAGCAGAGACTCCGGTGGTGTGATCAGTCCAGTAGGTTATGGAGCAGAGCCTGCGGCTTCGTGATCAGCTCAGTAAGTTGTGAAGCAGAGCCTCAGGTGGTGTGATCAGCCCAGTTGGTTGTGGAGCACATCCTCCGGTGGTGTGATCAGCCTGAAAGGTTGTGGAGCAGAGCCTCCGGTGGTGTGATTAGCCCAGTAAGGTATTTAGTAGTGCCTTCGGTGGTGTGATCACCCCAAATGTTGTAGAGCAGAGCCTCCATTGGTGTGATCAGCCCAGTAGGTAGTGGAGCAGAGCCTCTGGTGGTGTGATCAGCTCAGTGGGTTGTGGAGCAGAGCCTCAGATGGTGTAATCAGCTCAGTAGGTTTTGAAGCAGAGACTTCCGTGGTGTGATCAGCCCAGTAAGTTGTGAATCAGAGTCTCCGCTGGTGTGATCAGTCCAGTAGTTTGTGGAGCAAAGCCTCCGTTGGCATGATCAGCCCAGTAGGTTGAGGAGCAAAGCTTACGGTGGTATGATCAGCATAGTGATTATGGAGCAGTGCCTCCGGTGGTGTGGTCAACCCATTGGGTTGTGGAGCAGAGCTTCCGGTGATGTGACCAATCCAGTAGGTTGTGGAGCAGAGACTTCGGTGGTATAATCAGTCCAGTTGGTTGTGGAGCAAAGCTAACGATGTCGTGATCAGTCCAGTAGGTTTTGGAGCAGAGCCTCTGGTAGTATGATCAGCCTAAAGATTGTGGAGCAGAGCCTCTGGTGGTGTCATCAGTTAAGTAGGTTGTGGAGCAAAGCCTACGGTGGTGTGCTAATTCCAGTAGGTTGTGGAGCAGAGCCTCCGATATGCGTGATCAGCCCAGTAGGTTGAGCAAAGCCTCCGGTAGTTTGATAAACCCTGTGGGTTGTAGAGCAGAGCTTCCGTTGGTTTGATCAGCCCAGTAGGTTGTGGAGCAGACCCACCGGTGGATTGATAAGTCCAGTCGGTTTTGTAGCAGAGCCTCCGGTGGTGTGAATAACCCAGAATTTGCGGGAGAGCCTCTTATACAAGGTGTGATCAGTCCAGTGGGTTGTGGAGCAGAGCCTCCGGTGGTGTAATCAGCCCAGTAGGTTGTGGAGCAGAGCCTCCGTTGGTGTGATCACCCTAGAGGCCGTAGAGTAGTTCCTCGGGTGGTGTGATCTGCCTAGTGGATTGTGGAGCACAGCGTCCGGTTGCGTGATCAGTCCAGTAGGTTGTTGAGCAGACCCTCCGATGGTGTCATCAACCCAGTGGGTTATGGAGCAGAGCCTCCTGTGATGTGGTCAGCCCAGAGGTTGAGGATCAGTGCTTCTGGTGGTGTGACCAGCCAAGTGGGTTGTGGATCAGAGCCTCTGGTGGTGTGATCAGTCAAGTAAGTTGTGGAGTAGAGCCTACGGTGGTGTGATCAGCCCAGTAGGTTGTGGAGTAGAGCCTCTGGGTGCGTGATCAGCCTAGTATGTTGTGGAGGAGACCCTCCTGTGGTGTGATCTGCCCAGGGGGTTGTGGAGTAGAGCCTCCGGTGGTGTGATCAGCCCATTAGGTTATGGAGCAGAGCCTGCGATTGTTTGATCAGTCAAATAGGTTGTGGAGCAGAGCCTCGGCTGGCGTGATCAGCCCAGGGGGTTGAGGAGCAGAGCCTCCGTTGGTGTGATTAGCCCAGTGGTTGTGGAGCAGATTCTTTGGTTGTGTAATCAGTCCAGTGGGTTGTAGAGCAGAGCCTCCGTTGGTGTGATTAGGCTTAGTGGGTTGTGGCGTAGGGCCTCCGGTGGTGTGATTATCCCAATAAGTACTAGAGTAGAGCCTCCGGTAGTGTGATCAGTCTAGTAGGTTTTTGAGCAGAGCCCCCGGTGGCGCGATCAGCCCAATTGGTTGAGCAGCAGAGCCTACGGTGGCGTGCTCCGTCCAGTAGGTTGCGGAGCAGAGCCTCTGGTAGAGTGCTCAGCCTAGAGGTTGTGGAGCAGAGCTTCCGGTGATTTGACCAACCCAGTGGGTTGTTGAGTAAAGCCTCTGGTGATGTCATCAATATAGTGGGTTGTGGAGCAAAGCATCCCTTGGTGTGATCAGTCCAGTAGGTTGTAGAGCGGAGTCTCCGGTGGTGTGATCAGTCCAGTAGGTTGTGGAGCGGAGCCTCCGGTGGTGTGATCAGTCCAGTAGGCTGTGGAGCGGAGTCTCCGGTGGTGTGATCAGTCCAGTAGGTTGTGGAGCGGAGCTTCCGGTGGCGTGATTAGCCAAGTAGGTTGTGGAGCAAAGCCTCCGGTAGTGTGATCAACTCAGTGGGTTGTGGAGCAGAGCCTCCGGTTGTGATCAGCCCAGTAATACAGTAGAGCCTCCGGTCGTGTGATCAGTCTAGTAGGTTTTGGAGCAGAGCCTGCGGTTGCGTGATCTTCCCAGTAGGTAGTGGAACAGAGGTACGGTGGCATGATCAGCCCAGTAGGTTGTGGAGCAAAGCCTCCGGTAGTGTGATCAACCCAGTGGGTTGTAGAGCGGAGCCTCCGTCGGTTTGATCAGCCCAATAGGTTGTGGAGCAGACCCACCGGTTGAGTGATAAGCCCAGTAGGTTTTGTAGCAGAGCCTCCGGTGGTGTGAATAACCCAGAGCTTTCTGAAGAGAGCCTCTTGTGCAAGGTGGAATCATTCCAGTGGGTTGTGGAGCAGAGCCTCTGGTGGTGTAATCAGCCCAGTGGGTTTTGGAGCAGATCCTCCGTTGGTGTGATCAGCCCAGTAGGTTATGGAGCAGGGCCTCCGGTGGTGTGATCATTCCAGTAGGTTATGGAGCAGAGCACCGGTGGCCTGATCAGCCTAGCAGGTTGTGTTGCAGAGCCTCCGGTGGTGTGATCAGCCCAGAGGTTGTGGAGCAGAACCTCTGGTGGTGTGATCAGCCCAGTGGGTTGTGGAGCATAACCTACGGTGTCGTAACCAACCCAGTGGGTTGTGGAGCAGTCTCTGTTTGAGTCATCAGCCCAGTGGGTTGTGGAGCAGAGCCTCTGGTGGTGTGATCAGTCTAGGAGGTTGCGAAGCAGACCTTCCGGTGGTGTGATGACCCCTGTGGGTTGTGGAGCAGAGACTCCGTTGGTGTGATCAGTCCAGTAGGTTCTGGAGCATACCCTGTGGCTTCATGATCAGCCCAGTAAGCTGTGAAGCAGAGCCTCAGGTGGTGTGATCAGCCCAGTGGGTTGTGGAGCACAGCCTCCGGTGGTGTGATCTGGCCAAAGGTTGTGGAGCAGAATCTCCGGTGGGGTGATCAGCCCAGTGGGTTGTGGAGCATAGCCTAAGTTGTCGTAACCAACCCAGTGGGTTGTGGAGTAGAATCTCTGTTGGAGTCATCAGCCCAGTGGGTCGTGGAGCAGAGCCTTTGGTGGTGTGATCAGTCTAGTAGGTTGCGAAGCAGAGTCTCCGGTGGTGTGATGAGCCCTGTGGGTTGTGGAGCAGACTCCGGTAGTGTGATCAGTCCAGTAGGTTCTGGAGCATAGCCTGCGGCTTCGTGATCAACCCAGTAAGCTGTAAAGCAGAGCCTCAGGTGGTGTGATCAGCCCAGTAGGTCGTGGAGCACAGCCTCCGGTGGTGTGATCAGCTTAAAATGTTGTGGAGCAAAGCCTCCAGTGGTGTAATCAGCTCAGTAGGTTTTGAAGCAGAGACTTTCGTGGTGTGATCAGCCCAGTATGTTGTGAATCAGAGTCTCCGCTGGTGTGATCAGTCCAGTAGTTTGTGGAGCAAAGCCTCCGTTGGCATGATCAGCCCAGTAGGTTGAGGAGCAAAGCTTACGGTGGTATGATCAGCATAGTGATTATGGAGCAGTGCCTCCGGTGGTGTGGTCAACCCATTGGGTTGTGGAGCAGAGCTTCCGGTGATGTGACCAATCCAGTGGGTTGTGGAGCAGAGACTTCGGTGGTATAATCAGTCCAGTTGGTTGTGGAGCAAAGCTAACGATGTCGTGATCAGTCCAGTAGGTTTTGGAGCAGAGCCTCTGGTAGTATGATCAGCCTAAAGATTGTGGAGCAGAGCCTCTGGTGGTGTCATCAGTAAAGTAGGTTGTGGAGCAAAGCCTACGGTGGTGTGCTAATTCCAGTAGGTTGTGGAGCAGAGCCTCCGATATGCGTGATCAGCCCAGTAGGTTGTAGAGCAGAGCCTCCAGTTGCGTGATCAGTCCAGTAGGTTGTGGAGCAGAGCCTTCGGTGGTGTGATCAGCCCAGTGGGTTGTAGAGCAGAGCCTCCTGTGCTGTGGTCAGCCCAGACGTTGAGGAGCAGTGCTTCTGGTGGTGTGATCAGTCCATTGGGATGTGAAGCAGAGCCTCCGGTGGTGTGATTAACCCAGTGGGTTGTGGAGAAGAGCCTCCGGTGATATGATCAGCTCAGTTGGTTGTGGAGTAGTGCCTCCGGTGGCGTGATCAGTCAATTAGGTTGTGGAGCAGAGTCTCCGGTGGTGTGATCAGCATAGTGGGTTTTGGAGCAGAGCCTCCTGTGGTGTGATCAGTCCAGTATGTTGTGAAGCAGAGCCTCCGGTGGTGTGATGAACCCAGTGGGTTGTGGAGCAGAGACTCCGGTGGTGTGATCAGTCCAGTAGGTTATGGAGCAGAGCCTGCGGCTTCGTGATCAGCTCAGTAAGTTGTGAAGCAGAGCCTCAGGTGGTGTGATCAGCCCAGTTGGTTGTGGAGCACATCCTCCGGTGGTGTGATCAGCCTGAAAGGTTGTGGAGTAGAGCCTCCGGTGGTGTGATTAGCCCAGTAAGGTATTTAGTAGTGCCTTCGGTGGTGTGATCACCCCAAATGTTGTAGAGCAGAGCCTCCATTGGTGTGATCAGCCCAGTAGGTAGTGGAGCAGAGCCTCTGGTGGTGTGATCAGCTCAGTGGGTTGTGGAGCAGAGCCTCAGATGGTGTAATCAGCTCAGTAGGTTTTGAAGCAGAGACTTCCGTGGTGTGATCAGCCCAGTAAGTTGTGAATCAGAGTCTCCGCTGGTGTGATCAGTCCAGTAGTTTGTGGAGCAAAGCCTCCGTTGGCATGATCAGCCCAGTAGGTTGAGGAGCAAAGCTTACGGTGGTATGATCAGCATAGTGATTATGGAGCAGTGCCTCCGGTGGTGTGGTCAACCCATTGGGTTGTGGAGCAGAGCTTCCGGTGATGTGACCAATCCAGTGGGTTGTGGAGCAGACTTCTGTGGTGTGATCAACCCAGTATGTTATGGAGCAGGGCCTCCGGTGGTGTGATCATTCCAGTAGGTTATGGAGCAGAGCCACCTGTGACGTGATCAGCCCAGCAGGTGTTGCAAAGCCTCTGTTGGTGTGATCAGCCCAGAGGTTGTGGAGCAGAATCTCTGGTGGTGTGATCAGCCCAGTGGTTTGCGGAGCATAGCCTACGTTGTCGTAACCAACCCAGTGGGTTGTAGAGTAGATTCTCTGTTGGAGGCATCAGCCCAGTGGGTCGTGGAGCAGAGCCTTTGGTGGTGTGATCAGTCCAGTAAGTTGCGAAGCAGAGCCTCCGTTGGTTTGATCAGGCCAGTGGGTTGTGGAGCAGAGCCTCCGGTAGTGTGATCAGGCCAAAAGTTGTGGAGCAAAGCCTCCGTTGGTGTGATCAGTCCAGCAGGTTGTGGAGCAGAGCCTCCGGTAGTGTGATCAGCCCAGAGGTTGTGGAGCAGAACCTCTGGTGGTGAGATCAGCCCAGTGGGTTGTGGAGCAGAGCCTCCGGTGTTTTAATTAACCCAGTGGGTTGTGGAGTAGAGCCTCCGGTGGTTTGATCAGTCCAGTAGTTTGTGGAGGAGAGCCTCCGGTGGTGTGATCAGTGTAGTGGGTTGAGGAGCACAGCCTCCGGTGGTGTGATTAACCCAGAGGTTGTGGAGCAGATCCTCTCGTGGTGTGATCAGTGTAGTGGGTTGAGGAGCACAGCCTCCGGTGGTGTGATTAACCCAGAGGTTGTGGAGCAGATCCTCTCGTGGTGTGATCAGTGTAGTGGGTTGAGGAGCACAGCCTCCGGTGGTGTGATCTGCCCAGTGGGTTGTGGCGCGGAGCCTCCGGTGGTGTGAAAAGACCAGTAAATAATAGAGCAGAGCCTTCAGTCGTGTGATCAGTCCAGTAGGTTGTTGAGCAGAGCGTTCTTAGCCCAATAGGTTGTGGAACAGAGCCTCCGTTAGTATGATCAACCCAGTGGGTTATGAAGGAGACCCTCCGGCGGTGTGATCAGCCAAGTAAGCTATAGCGTAGAGCCTCCGGTGATGTGATAAGTCCAGTAGGTTGTGGAGCAGAGCTTCTGGTAGTGTGATCAGCCAAGTAAGCTATAGAGCAGAGCCTCCGGTGATGTGATAAGTCCAGTAGGTTGTGGAGCAGAGCTTCTGGTGGTGTGATCAGCCTAAAGGTTGTGGAGCAGAGCCTCTGGTGATGTCATCAAAAAAGTTGGTTGTGAAGAGCCTCCGGCGATGTCATCAGAGAAGTTGGTTGTGGAGAAGAGCCTTCGCTTGCGTAATCAGTCTAATAAGTTGTGGAGGAAAGCCTCCGGTGGTATGATCAGCACAGTGGGTTGTGGCGCAGAGAATCCTGTGGTGTGATCTGCCCAGAGGTTGAGGAGTAGTGCCTCCGGTGGTGTGATGCAGCCAAGAGCGTTGTGGAGCAGAGCCTCCGGTGGTGCGATCAGTCCAGTAAGCTGTGGAGCATAGCCTCCGATGTTGTAATCAGCCCAGTAGGTTGTGAAGCAGAGCCTCCGGTAGTGTGATCAGTCCACTAGGTTGTGGAACAGAGCCTCCGGTTTAGTTATCAGCCATTTAGGTTGTAGAGCAGCGCCTCCGGTAGCGTGATCAACCCAGTGGGTTGTGGAGCAGAGCCTCCGGTGGTGTGATCAGCCCAGTGGGTTGTGGAGCAGAGCCTCCGGTGGCGTGATCAGGCCAGTAGGTTGTGGAGCAGTGCCTCCGATAGTGTGATCAACCCAGTGGGTTGTGGAGCAGAGCCTCCGGTGGTGTGATCAGCCCAGTGGGTTGTGGAGAGCACAGCTTCCTGTGGTGTGATCAGCCTAGTGGGTTGTGGAGCAAAGCCTCCTGTGGTGTAGTCAGACCAGTGGTTTTATGGATCAACACCTCCGGTGGTGTGATCAGCCCAGTAGGTTATGGAACAGACCCTCCGGTGGCGTGATCAGCCCAGTAGGTTGTAAGGCAGAGCTTCCGGCCATGTGATCAGCCCAGAGGCTGTGGAGCAGCAACTATGATGGTGTGACCAAACCAGTGGGTTGTGGAGCAGAGCCTCCGATGGTGTAATCAGCCCAGTGGGTTGTGGAGCAGAGCCTCCGGTGGCGTGATCATCCCAAAAGGTTGTGGAGCAGCGCCTCCGGTAGTGTGATGAACCTAGTGGGTTGTGGAGCAGAGCCTCCGGTGGTGTGATCAGCCCAGTGGGTTATTGAGCAGAGCCTTCGGCGGTGTTATCAGCCCAGTGGGTTGTGACGCAGAGCCTCCTGTGGTGTAATCAGCCCAGTGGTTTTGTGGAATAGAGGCTCCGGTAGTGTGATCAGGCCAGTAGGTTGTGGGGCAGAACCTCCGGTCGTGTTATCAGCTTAGAGGCTGTGGAGCAGAAACTATGGTGGTGTGTGACCAAACGAGAGCGTCTTCGAGCAGAGCCTCCAGTGGTCTGATCAGCACAGTCGGTCATGGAGCAGAGCCTCTGGTGGTGTGATCAGTCAAGAGGGTTGTGGCGCAGAGCCTCTGGTGGTGTTATCAGTCCAGTATGTTGTGGAGCAGAGCCTCTGGTGGTGTGGTCAGCCAAGTAAGTTATGGAGCAGAGCCTCCGATGGTATGATCAGTCCAGTAGGTTGTGGAGCAGAGTCTCCGGTGGCCTGTTCAACCCAGTAGGTTGTGAAGCAGAGCCTCCAGCAGTGTGATCAACCCAGTGGGTTGTGGGTGAGAGCCTCCAGTAGTGTGATCAGCCAATTGGCTTGTGGAGCGGAGCCTCCGATGGTGTGATCAGTCAAGGAAGTTGTGGAGCAGAGCCACCGGTGGCGTGATAAGCCCAGTGATTTCTGGAGATCCTCCATTGGTGTGACCAGCCCGGTAGGTTATGGAGCAGAGCCTCCGGTGCTTTGATCAGCCCACTAAGTTGTTAAGCAGAGCCTCCGGTGGTATGATCAGTCCAGTAGGTTGTAGAGCAGAACCTCCGGTGGTTGATTAAACCAAAGGTTGTGGATCAGAGCCTTAGGTGGTGTGATCATTTCACTGGGTTGTTGAGCAGAGCCTCCAGTGGTGTGACTAAACCAGTGGGTAGTGGAGCAGAGCCTCCGGTGGTGTGATCGGCTCAGTGGGTTGTGGAGCAGAGCCTCCAGTGCTGTGATCAGCTCAGTAGGTTGTGAAACAGAGCCTCCCGTGGTGTGATCAGCCCAGTACGTTGTGAAGCAGAGCCTCCGCTGGTGTGATCAGTCCAGTAGTTTGTGGAGCAAAGCCTCCGGTGGCTCGATCAGCCCAGTAGGTTGAGGAGCAAAGCCTACGATGGTGTGATCAGCCAAGAGATTGTTGAGCAGCTCCTCCGGTGGTGTGATCAACCCATTGGGATATGGAGCAGAGCTTCCGGTTGTGTGACCAATTCAGTGGGTTGTGGAGCAGAGACTTCGGTGGTGTGATAAGTCCAGTGGGTTGTGGAGCAGAACCTACGGTGGCGTGATCTGTCCAATAGGTTTTAGAGCAGAGCCTCTGGTGGTGTGATCAGCCTAAAGATTATGGAGCTGAGCCTCCTGTGATATCACCAACCCAATGGGTTGTTGAGCAGAGCTTCTCGTGATGTCATCAGTAAAGTGGGTTGTGGCGTGATCAGCCCAATGGGTTGTGGAGAAAAGCTTCCGTTGGTTTGATCAGCCCAGTAGGTTGTAGAGCAGAGCCTCCGGTGGTTGATCAGCCCAGAGGCTGTGGATCAGAGCCTTTGGTAGTGTGATCAGTCCATTGGGTTATGGAGCTGAGCCTCGGTTGGTGTGACCAACCCATTGGGTAGTGGAGCATAGCCTCCGTTGAAGTGAACAATCCAGAGGATTGTGGAGCCGAGTCTTCGATGCTGTGATCAGCCCAGTAGGTTGTGGAGAAGAACCTCCGGTGGTGTGATCAGTACAGTGGGTTGTTGAGCAGTGACTCCAGTGGCGTGATCAGTCCATT
>NC_092260.1:1676964-1684464 GCF_036320965.1 Panulirus ornatus
TGTTTGTGTATGTCTGTGTTTGTGTATGTGTGTGTATGTGTGTTTGTTTGTGTGTGTGTGTGTGTGTGTGTGTGTTTGTGTTTGTATGTTTGTGTGTGTGTTTGTGTATGTGTTTGTGTGTATGTGTTTCTTTGTATGTTTATGTGTTTATGTATGAGTGAGTGTATGTGTTTGTATGCATGTGTTTGTAATATGTGTGTATGTGTGTTGGTATATATGTGTGTGCATGCGTGGGTCTGTGTGTGTATGTGGATGTTTGTGTTTGTGTGTTTGTTTATGTGTACGTTTACGTATGTGTTTGTGTTTATCTGTGTGTGTGTGTGTGTGTGTGTGTGTGTGTATGTGTTTTTGTATGTGTCTTTGTATATTTGGGTGTATTTGTGTATGTATGTGTGTTTTGTGTGTGTGTTTGTTTGTATATATGTGTGTATGTGTGTGTTTGTGTGTGTGTGCCTGTGTGTATATATTTGTGCATTTTTCTGTGTGTCTCTCTCTCTGTTTGTATGTCTGTTTATGTCTGTGTATTTCTGTATGTTTATGTTTGTATGGGTGTGGATATGTTTATGTATATGTGTGTGTTTGTATGTGTGTGTGTGTCTGTGTGTTTATGTGTATGTGTGTGTATGTCGTATGTATGTGTGTGTTTATGTGTGTGTGTGGGGGGGTGTGTATGTGTCTGTCTGTCTGTCTGTGTATGCATATGTGTGTTTATATGTATTTATATGTATGTTTGTGTATACGTGCTTTAGGTGTGTGTGTGTATGTGTGTTTTTTCTCTCTGCGTGTATGAATGTGTCTGTGTGTGTGTGTGTCGTTGTATGTGTTTGTGTGTGTGTGTGTCTGTGTGTGTGTGTGTGTGTGTTTGGCTGTGTGCCTGTGTGTGTGTGTATGTGTGTGTTTTTGTGTGTGTGTTTATCTGTAGATATGTGTTTGTATATATATATATATATATATATATATATATATATATATATATATATATATATATATATATATATATATATTTCTTTCTTTTCTTTTAAACTATTCGCCATTTCCCGCGTTAGCGAGGTAGCGTTAAGAACAGAGGACTGGGACTTTTTTGGAATATCCTCACCTGGCCCCCTCTGTTCCTTCTTTTGGAAAATTTAAAAAAAAAAAAAAAACGAGAGGGGAGGATTTCCAGCCCCCCGCTCCCTCACCTTTTAGTCGCCTTCTACGACACGCAGGGAATACGTGGGAAGTATTCTTAATCCCCTATCCCCAGGGATAATATATATATATATGTATATATATTTCATACTATTTGCCATTTCCCGTGTTAGCGAGGTAGCGTTAAGAACAGAGGATTAGGCCCTAGAGGGAATATCCTCACCTGGCCCCCTTCTCTGTTCCTTCTTTTGGAAAATAAAAGAAAAAAAAACGAGAGGGGAGGATTTCCAGCCCCCTCCCCCCGCTCCCTTCCCTTTTAGTCGCCTTCTGCGACACTCAGGGAATACTTGGGAAGTATTCTTTCTCCCCTAT
Source organism: Panulirus ornatus (assembly GCF_036320965.1). Lineage (NCBI taxonomy): Eukaryota > Metazoa > Arthropoda > Malacostraca > Decapoda > Palinuridae > Panulirus > Panulirus ornatus. The sequence continues at coordinate 1,678,468 of NC_092260.1, forward strand.
CCCCAGGGATATATATATATATATATATATATATATATATATATATATATATATATATATATATATATATATATATATATATATATATATATATACATACATGTTTTTGTATGTGTGGGTGCATGCGTGTGTACGTGTATGCATGTGTTTGTCTGCTTGCGTGTGTATGTGGGTGTACGTGTTTGTATGTGTTGTATGTGTATGTGTGTGTTGATATGTGTTTGTGTGTGTATATGTATGTGTTTTTGTATGCATGTGTATGTGTTTGTATGTGTGTATGTGTGTACGTGTGTTTATATGTGTGTGTATGTGCGTTTGTATGTATGTGTAAATGTATGTGTGTGTGTGTGTGTGTGTGTGTGTGCGTGTGTGTGTGTGTGTGTGCATGTGTGTATATGTGTGTGTGTTTGTATATATATGTGTGCGTGTATGTGTATGTGTGTGTGGATATATATATATATATATATATATATATATATATATATATATATATATATATATATATATATATATATATTTTTTTTTCTTATATACTTTGTCGCTGTCTCCCGCGTTTGCGAGGTAGCGCAAAGAAACAGACGAAAGAAATGGCCCAACCCACCCCCATACACATGTATATACATACGTCCACACACGCAAATATACATACCTACACAGCTTTCCATGGTTTACCCCAGACGCTTCACATGCCTTGATTCAATCCACTGACAGCACGTCAACCCCGGTATACCACATCGCTCCAATTCACTCTATTCCTTGCCCTCCTTTCACCCTCCTGCATGTTCAGGCCCCGATCACACAAAATCTTTTTCACTCCATCTTTCCACCTCCAATTTGGTCTCCCTCTTCTCCTTGCTCCCTCCACCTCCGACACATATATCCTCTTGGTCAATCTTTCCTCACTCATCCTCTCCATGTGCCCAAACCACTTCAAAACACCCTCTTCTGCTCTCTCAACCACGCTCTTTTTATTTCCACACATCTCTCTTACCCTTACGTTACTCACTCGATCAAACCACCTCACACCACACATTGTCCTCAAACATCTCATTTCCAGCACATCCATCCTCCTGCGCACAACTCTATCCATAGCCCACGCCTCGCAACCATACAACATTGTTGGAACTACTATTCCTTCAAACATACCCATTTTTGCTTTCCGAGATAATGTTCTCGACTTCCACACATTCTTCAAGGCCCCCAGAATTTTCGCCCCCTCCCCCACCCTATGATCCACTTCCGCTTCCATGGTTCCATCCGCTGCCAGATCCACTCCCAGATATCTAAAACACTTCACTTCCTCCAGTTTTTCTCCATTCAAACTCACCTCCCAATTGACTTGACCCTCAACCCTACTGTACCTAATAACCTTGCTCTTATTCACATTTACTCTTAACTTTCTTCTTCCACACACTTTACCAAACTCAGTCACCAGCTTCTGCAGTTTCTCACATGAATCAGCCACCAGCGCTGTATCATCAGCGAACAACAACTGACTCACTTCCCAAGCTCTCTCATCCCCAACAGACTTCATACTTGCCCCTCTTTCCAAAACTCTTGCATTTACCTCCCTAACAACCCCATCCATAAACAAATTAAACAACACACCCCTGCCGCAAACCTACATTCACTGAGAACCAATCACTTTCCTCTCTTCCTACACGTACACATGCCTTACATCCTCGATAAAAACTTTTCACTGCTTCTAACAACTTTCCTCCCACACCATATATTCTTAATACCTTCCACAGAGCATCTCTATCAACTCTATCATATGCCTTCTCCAGATCCATAAATGCTACATACAAATCCATTTGCTTTTCTAAGTATTTCTCACATACATTCTTCAAAGCAAACACCTGATCCACACATCCTCTACCACTTCTGAAACCACACTGCTCTTCCCCAATCTGATGCTCTGTACATGCCTTCACCCTCTCAATCAATACCCTCCCATATAATTTACCAGGAATACTCAACAAACTTATACCTCTGTAATTTGAGCACTCACTCTTATCCCCTTTGCGTTTGTACAATGGCACTATGCACGCATTCCGCCAATCCTCAGGCACCTCACCATGAGTCATACATACATTAAATAACCTTACCAACCAGTAAACAATACAGTCACCCCCTTTTTTAATAAATTCCACTGCAATACCATCCAAACCTGCTGCCTTGCCGGCTTTCATCTTCCGCAAAGCTTTCACTACCTCTTCTCTGTTTACCAAATCATTTTCCCTAACCCTCTCACTTTGCACACCACCTCGACCAAAACACCCTATATCTGCCACTCTATCATCAAACACATTCAACAAACCTTCAAAATACTCACTCCATCTCCTTCTCACATCACCACTACTTGTTATCACCACCCCATTTGCGCCCTTCACTGAAGTTCCCATTTGCTCCCTTGTCTTACGCACTTTATTTACCTCATTCCAGAACATCTTCTTATTCTCCCTAAAATTTAATTATACTCTCTCACCCCAACTCTCATTTGCCCTTTTTTTCACCTCTTGCACCTTTCTCTTGACCTCCTGTCTCTTTCTTTTATACATCTCCCACTCAATTGCATTTTTTCCCCTGCAAAAATCGTCCAAATGCCTCTCTCTTCTCTTTCACTAATACTCTTACTTCTTCATCCCACCACTCACTACCCTTTCTAATCAACCCACCTCCCACTCTTCTCATGCCACAAGCATCTTTTGCGCAATCCATCACTGATTCCCTAAATACATCCCATTCCTCCCGCACTCCCCTTACTTCCATTGTTCTCACCTTTTTCCATTCTGTACTCAGTCTCTCCTGGTACTTCCTCACACAGGTCTCCTTCTCAAGCTCACTTACTCTCACCACCTTCTTCACCCCAACATTCACTCTTCTTTTCTGAAAACCCATACAAATCTTCACCTTAGCCTCCACAAGATAATGATCAGACATCCCTCCAGTTGCACCTCTCAGCACATTAACATCCAAAAGTCTCTCTTTCGCACGCCTGTCAATTAACACGTAATCCAATAACGCTCTCTGGCCATCTCTCCTACTTACATAAGTATACTTATGTATATCTCGCTTTTTAAACCAGGTATTCCCAATCATCAGTCCTTTTTCAGCACATAAATCTACAAGCTCTTCACCATTTCCATTTACAACACTGAACACCCCATGTATACCAATTATTCCCTCAACTGCCACATTACTCACCTTCGCATTCAAATCACCCATCACTATGACCCGGTCTCGTGCATCAAAACCACTAACACACTCATTCAGCTGCTCCCAAAACACTTGCCTCTCTTGATCTTTCTTCTCATGCCCAGGTGCATATGCACCAATAATCACCCACCTCTCTCCATCAACTTTCAGTTTTACCCATATTAATCGAGAATTTACTTTCTTACACTCTATCACATACTCCCACAACTCCTGTTTCAGGAGTATTGCTACTCCTGCCCTTGCTCTTGTCCTCTCACTAACCCCTGACTTTACTCCCCAGACATTCCCAAACCACTCTTCCCCTTTACCCTTGAGCTTCGTTTCACTCAGAGCCAAAACATCCAGGTTCCTTTCCTCAAACATACTACCTATCTCTCCTTTTTTCACATCTTGGTTACATCCACACACATTTAGGCACCCCACTCTGAGCCTTCGAGGAGGATGAGCACTCCCCGCGTGACTCCTTCTTCTGTTTCCCATTTTAGAAAGTTATATATATATATATATATATATATATATATATATATATATATATATATATATATATATATATATATATATTTTTTTTTTCTTTCTTTCGTACTATTCGCCATTTCCCACGTCAGCGAGGTAGCGTTAAGAACAGAGGAATGGGCCTTTGAGGGAACATCCTCACCTGGCCCCCTTCTCTGTTCCTTCTTTTGGAAAATTGAAAAAAACGAGAGGGGAGGATTTCCAGCCACCCGCTCCCTCCCCTTTTAGTCGCCTTCTACGACACGCAGGGAATACGTGGGAAGTATTCTATATATATATATATATATATATATATATTATACTTTGTCGCTGTCTCCCGCGTTTGCGAGGTAGCGCAAGGAAACAGACGAAAGAAATGGCCCAACCCCCCCCCCCCCATACACATGTATATACATACGTCCACACACGCAAATATACATACCTACACAGCTTTCCATGGTTTACCCCAGACGCTTCACATGCCTTGATTCAATCCACTGACAGCACGTCAACCCCTGTATACCACATCGCTCCAATTCACTCTATTCCTTGCCCTCCTTTCACCCTCCTGCACGTTCAGGCCCCGATCACACAAAATCTTTTTCACTCCATCTTTCCACCTCCAATTTGGTCGCCCTCTTCTCCTCGTTCCCTCCACCTCCGACACATATATCCTCTTGGTCAATCTTTCCTCACTCATTCTCTCCATGTGCCCAAACCACTTCAAAACACCCTCTTCTGCTCTCTCAACCACGCTCTTTTTATTTCCACACATCTCTCTTACCCTTACGTTACTCACTCGATCAAACCACCTCACACCACACATTGTCCTCAAACATCTCATTTCCAGCACATCCATCCCCCTGCGCACAACTCTATCCATAGCCCACGCCTCGCAACCATACAACATTGTTGGAACCACTATTCCTTCAAACATACCCATTTTTGCTTTCCGAGATACTGTTCTCGACTTCCACACATTCTTCAAAGCCCCCAGAATTTTCGCCCCCTCCCCCACCCTATGATCCACTTCCGCTTCCATGGTTCCATCCGCTGCCAGATCCACTCCCAGATATCTAAAACACTTCACTTCCTCCAGTTTTTCTCCATTCAAACTCACCTCCCAATTGACTTGACCCTCAACCCTACTGTACCTAATAACCTTGCTCTTATTCACATTTACTCTTAACTTTCCTCTTCCACACACTTTACCAAACTCAGTCACCAGCTTCTGCAGTTTCTCACATGAATCAGCCACCAGCGCTGTATCATCAGCGAACAACAACTGACTCACTTCCCAAGCTCTCTCATCCCCAACAGACTTCATACTTGCCCCTCTTTCCAAAACTCTTGCATTTACCTCCCTAACAACCCCATCCATAAACAAATTAAACAACCATGGAGACATCACACACCCCTGCCGCAAACCTACATTCACTGAGAACCAATCACTTTCCTCTCTTCCTACACGTACACATGCCTTACATCCTCGATAAAAACTTTTCACTGTTTCTAACAACTTTCCTCCCACACCATATATTCTTAATACCTTCCACAAAGCATCTCTATCAACTCTATCATATGCCTTCTCCAGATCCATAAATGCTACATACAAATCCATTTGCTTTTCTAAGTATTTCTCACATACATTCTTCAAAGCAAACACCTGATCCACACATCCTCTACCACTTCTGAAACCACACTGCTCTTCCCCAATCTGATGCTCTGTACATGCCTTCACCCTCTCAATCAATACCCTCCCATATAATTTACCAGGAATACTCAACAAACTTATACCTCTGTAATTTGAGCACTCACTCTTATCCCCTTTGGCACTATGCACGCATTCCGCCAATCCTCATGCACCTCACCATGAGTCATACATACATTAAATAACCTCACCAACCAGTCAACAATACAGTCACTCCCTTTTTTAATAAATTCCACTGCAATACCATCCAAACCTGCTGCCTTACCGGCTTTCATCTTCCGCAAAGCTTTCACTACCTCTTCTCTGTTTACCAAATCATTTTCCCTAACCCTCTCACTTTGCACACCACCTCGACCAAAACACCCTATATCTGCCACTCTATCATCAAACACATTCAACAAACCTTCAAAATACTCACTCCATCTCCTTCTCACATCACCACTACTTGTTATCACCTCCCCATTTGCGCCCTTCACTGAAGTTCCCATTTGCTCCCTTGTCTTACGCACACACATCCACACACACATACACGCACACACACACACACACACACACACACACACACATATATATAT
>NC_092260.1:1691964-1696964 GCF_036320965.1 Panulirus ornatus
GAGAGACTGAGTACAGAATGGAAAAAGGTGAGAACAATGGAAGTAAGGGGAGTGGGGGAGGAATGGGATGTATTTAGGGAATCAGTGATGGATTGCGCAAAAGATGCTTGTGGCATGAGAAGAGTGGGAGGTGGGTTGATTAGAAAGGGTAGTGAGTGGTGGGATGAAGAAGTAAGAGTATTAGTGAAAGAGAAGAGAGAGGCATTTGGACGATTTTTGCAGGGAAAAAATGCAATTGAGTGGGAGATGTATAAAAGAAAGAGACAGGAGGTCAAGAGAAAGGTGCAAGAGGTGAAAAAAAGGGCAAATGAGAGTTGGGGTGAGAGTATCATTAAATTTTAGGGAGAATAAAAAGATGTTCTGGAATGAGGTAAATAAAGTGCGTAAGACAAGGGAGCAAATGGGAACTTCAGTGAAGGGCGCAAATGGGGAGGTGATAACAAGTAGTGGTGATGTGAGAAGGAGATGGAGTGAGTATTTTGAAGGTTTGTTGAATGTGTTTGATGATAGAGTGGCATATATAGGGTGTTTTGGTCGAGGTGGTGTGCAAAGTGAGAGGGTTAGGGAAAATGATTTGGTAAAAAGAGAAGAGGTAGTAAAAGCTTTGCGGAAGATGAAAGCCGGCAAGGCAGCAGGTTTGGATGGTATTGCAGTGGAATTTATTAAAAAAGGGGGTGACTGTATTGTTGACTGGTTGGTAAGGTTATTTAATGTATGTATGACTCATGGTGAGGTGCCTGAGGATTGGCGGAATGCGTGCATAGTGCCATTGTACAAAGGCAAAGGGGATAAGAGTGAGTGCTCAAATTACAGAGGTATAAGTTTGTTGAGTATTCCTGGTAAATTATATGGGAGGATGTTGATTGAGAGGATGAAGGCATGTACAGAGCATCAGATTGGGGAAGAGCAGTGTGGTTTCAGAAGTGGTAGAGGATGTATGTGAGAAATACTTAGAAAAGCAAATGGATTTGTATGTAGCATTTATGGATCTGGAGAAGGCATATGATAGAGTTGATAGAGATGCTCTGTGGAAGGCATTAAGAATATATGGTGTGGGAGGCAAGTTGTTAGAAGCAGTGAAAAGTTTTTATCGAGGATGTAAGGCATGTGTACGTGTAGGAAGAGAGGAAAGTGATTGGTTTTCAGTGAATGTAGGTTTGCTTTATGGATGGGGTTGTTAGGGAGGTGAATGCAAGAGTTTTGGAAAGAGGGGCAAGTATGAAGTCTGTTGGGGATTAGAGAGCTTGGGAAGTGAGTCAGTTGTTGTTCGCTGATGATACAGCGCTGGTGGCTGATTCATGTGAGAAACTGCAGAAGCTGGTGACTGAGTTTGGTAAAGTGTGTGAAAGAAGAAAGTTAAGAGTAAATGTGAATAAGAGCAAGGTTATTAGGTACAGTAGGGTTGAGGGTCAAGTTAATTGGGAGGTGACTTTGAATGGAGAAAAACTGGAGGAAGTGATGTGTTTTAGATATCTGGGAGTGGATCTGGCAGCGGATGAAACCATGGAAGCGGAAGTGGATCATAGGGTGAGGGAGGGGGCGAAAATTCTGGGGGCCTTGAAGAATGTGTGGAAGTCGAGAACAGTATCTCGGAAAGCAAAAATGGGTATGTTTGAAGGAATAGTGGTTCCAACAATGTTGTATGGTTGCGAGGCGTGGGCTATGGATAGAGTTGTGCGCAGGGGGATGGATGTGCTGGAAATGAGATGTTTGAGGACAATGTGTGGTGTGAGGTGGTTTGATCGAGTAAGTAACGTAAGGGTAAGAGAGATGTGTGGAAATAAAAAGAGCGTGGTTGAGAGAGTAGAAGAGGGTGTTTTGAAATGGTTCGGGCACATGGAGAGAATGAGTGAGGAAAGATTGACCAAGAGAATATATGTGTCGGAGGTGGAGGGAATGAGGAGAAGAGGGAGACCAAATTGGAGGTGGAAAGATGGAGTGAAAAAGATTTTGTGTGATACTTTGTCGCTGTCTCCCGCGTTTGCGAGGTAGCGCAAGGAAACAGACGAAAGAAATGCCCCCCCCCCCACACATGTATATACATACGTCCACACACGCAAATATACATACCTACACAGTTTTCCATGGTTTACCCCAGACGCTTCACATGCCCTGCTTCAATCCACTGACAGCACGTCAACCCCGGCATACCACATCGCTCCAATTCACTCTATTCCTTGCCCTCCTTTCACCCTCCTGCATGTTCAGGCCCCGATCACACACCCCTGCCGCAAACCTACATTCACTGAGAACCAATCACTTTCCTCTCTTCCTACACGTACACATGCCTTACATCCTCGATAAAAACTTTTCACTGCTTCTAACAACTTTCCTCCCACACCATATATTCTTAATACCTTCCACAGAGCATCTCTATCAACTCTATCATATGCCTTCTCCAGATCCATAAATGCTACATACAAATCCATTTGCTTTTCTAAGTATTTCTCACATACATTCTTCAAAGCAAACACCTGATCCACACATCCTCTACCACTCTGAAACCACACTGGTCTTCCCCAATCTGATGCTCTGTACATGCCTTCACCCTCTCAATCAATACCCTCCCATATAATTTACCAGGAATACTCAACAAACTTATACCTCTGTAATTTGAGCACTCACTCTTATCCCCTTTGCCTTTGTACAATGGCACTATGCACGCATTCCGCCAATCCTCAGGCACCTCACCATGAGTCATACATACATTAAATAACCTTACCAACCAGTCAACAATACAGTCACCCCCTTTTTTAATAAATTCCACTGCAATACCATCCAAACCTGCTGCCTTGCCGGCTTTCATCTTCCGCAAAGCTTTCACTACCTCTTCTCTGTTTACCAAATCATTTTCCCTAACCCTCTCACTTTGCACACCACCTCGACCAAAACACCCTATATCTGCCACTCTATCATCAAACACATTCAACAAACCTTCAAAATACTCACTCCATCTCCCTCTCACATCACCACTACTTGTTATCACCTCCCCACTTGCGCCCTTCACCGAAGTTCCCATTTGCTCCCTTGTCTTACGCACTTTATTTACCTCCTTCCAGAACATCTTTTTATTCTCCCTAAATTTTAATGATACTCTCTCACCCCAACTCTCATTTGCCCTTTTTTTCACCTCTTGCACCTTTCTCTTGACCTCCTGTCTCTTTCTTTTATACATCTCCCACTCAATTGCATTTTTTCCCTGCAAAAATCGTCCAAATGCCTCTCTCTTCTCTTTCACTAATACTCTTACTTCTTCATCCCACCACTCACTACCCTTTCTAATCAACCCACCTCCCACTCTTCTCATGCCACAAGCATCTTTTGCGCAATCCATCACTGATTCCCTAAATACATCCCATTCCTCCCGCACTCCCCTTACTTCCATTGTTCTCACCTTTTTCCATTCTGTGCTCAGTCTCTCCTGGTACTTCCTCACACAGGTCTCCTTCACAAGCTCACTTACTTTCACCACCCTCTTCACCCCAACATTCACTCTTCTTTTCTGAAAACCCATACAAATCTTCACCTTAGCCTCCACAAGATAATGATCAGACATCCCTCCAGTTGCACCTCTCAGCACATTAACATCCAAAAGTCTCTCTTTCGCACGCCTGTCAATTAACACGTAATCCAATAACGCTCTCTGGCCATCTCTCCTACTTACATAAGTATACTTATGTATATCTCGCTTTTTAAACCAGGTATTCCCAATCATCAGTCCTTTTCAGCACAGAAATCTACAAGCTCTTCACCATTTCCATTTGCAACACCGAACACCCCATGTATACCAATTATTCCCTCAACTGCCACATTACTCACCTTTGGATTCAAATCACCCATCACTATGACCCGGTCTCGTGCATCAAAACCACTAACACACTCATTCAGCTGCTCCCAAAACACTTGCCTCTCTTGATCTTTCTTCTCATGCCCAGGTGCATATGCACCAATAATCACCCACCTCTCTCCATCAACTTTCAGTTTTACCCATATTAATCGAGAATTTACTTTCTTACACTCTATCACATACTCCCACAACTCCTGTTTCAGGAGTATTGCTACTCCTTCCCTTGCTCTTGTCCTCTCACTAACCCCTGACTTTACTCCCCAGACATTCCCAAACCACTCTTCCCCTTTACCCTTGAGCTTCGTTTCACTCAGAGCCAAAACATCCAGGTTCCTTTCCTCAAACATACTACCTATCTCTCCTTTTTTCACATCTTGGTTACATCCACACACATTTAGGCACCCCACTCTGAGCCTTCGAGGAGGATGAGCACTCCCAGCGTGACTCCTTCTTGTTTCCCATTTTAGAAAGTTAATACAAGGAGGGGAGGATTTCTGGCCCCCCGCTCCCGTCCCCTCTAGTCGCTTTCTACGACACGCGAGGAATACGTGGGAAGTATTCTTTCACCCCTATCCCCAGGGATAATATACATATATATATACATATACACATACACACACATACACATACATACGCACATATACACACACACACACATACATATATATACATATGAGAAAATGTAAGAAACAATTTAGAAAACTGAAACTTCTAGCTTGAAATGAATGAAAAAAAGAATCACATAATGGTTCAACCTCTGGCTATGGAAAAAAGGAAATGTATAATTTATTTACACAAACGTCAATAGCAGTTCTCATCAATAAGCTTCAATGTCTAAGCTACATTTTTCTCCAATTTCACTATTTTCCTTCACATTTTCAATTGTGTCTGAAGGTTCTACTTCAAGAGTGATTGTTTTTCCAGTAAGGGTCTTCACATCTTGGTTACATCCACACACATTTAGGCACCCCACTCTGAGCCTTCGAGGAGGATGCTTTACTTTAAATTTGATCGCCGTTTCCCGCGTAGTTCACTTTAAAAATTCTGAGTTTTCCTCCAGTAAATTATGGTCTCTTTATATGGCGATGCTTTATTCCCTCTTCCTCCAACATAACGTCTTTTTCCAATCCATGGTTTCAACCGTTCCATTTTA
>NC_092260.1:1699464-1761964 GCF_036320965.1 Panulirus ornatus
GTGTGTGTGTGTGTGTGTGTGTGTGTGTGTGTGTGTATGTGTGTGTGTGTGTTTGTATATGTGTGTATGTGTCTCTATGTGTTTGTAGGTGTGTGTATGTTTGTATGTGTGTGTATGTGGGTGTACATGTGTTTCTATATGTGTGTATGTGTGTGTGTGTTTGTGTCTCATTGTTTGTTTGTGTATGTGTATTTGAGTGTATGTGTATATGTGTGTGTGTGTCTCTTGTGTATCGGTGTGTGTTTGTGTGTGTATGTGTGTATGCTTGTATGTATGTGTGTGTGTGTCTCTATGTGTCTGTATGTGTGTGTACGTTTGTATGTATGTTTGTATGTATATGTGTACATGTGTATATGTGTGTGTGGATGTATGTGTGTGTGTGTGTGTGTTTGTGTTTTTGAAAGTGTGTGTTTGTGTGTGTGTGTGTGTGTATATGTATGAGTGTGTATGTGTATGTGTGTGGATGCATATGTGTGTATGTGTATGTTTGTGTGTGTTTATTTGTTTATGTATATGTATGCGTTTGTGTATGTGCTTGTTTTATGCATGCGTGTGTATGTCGATGTATGTGTGTGTTTATATATGTGTGTGTATGTGTACACTCACACACACACACACACACACACACACACACACACACACACACACACACACACACACATACATCCACACACATATATACACATGTACACATATACATACAAACATACACACACATACAGACTCACAGACACATACAAAGATACACACACATACAAAGATACACACACATATACAAAAATAGACCCACACGTGTGTGTGTGTGTGTGTGTGTGTGTTTATGTCTGTATGTGTGTATGTGTATATTTGTTTGTATGTGTTTCTGTGTGTGTGTGTGTCTGTATGTGTGTCTGTGTATATTTGTTTGTATGTGTGCATATGCATGTGTTTGTGTATGTGTTTTTGTGCATGCTTGTGTGTGTGGGTGTATGTGTGTATGTTTGTTTGTGTGTGTATGAGGGTGTACGTGTGTTTATATATGTGTGTGTATGTGTATGTGTGTTTGCATGTATGTGTGAATGTGTGTATATGTTTGTGTGTCTGTGTTTGTGTGTCTTTGTTTGTATGTTTGCGTGTGTGTGTTTTGTATATATGTGTGTGGTTCTATTTGTGTATATGTTTGTGTGTGCGTGTATGTGTGTATGTTTGTATGCTTGTGTTTTTGTCTATGTGTCTGAATGTGTGTGTATGTTTGTATGTGTGTGGATGTGTGTGTGTGTGTGTGTGTGTGTGTGTGTTTATTCGTTTGTGTATGTGTGTGTGTGTGTGTGTGTGTGTGTGTGTGCGTGTGTGTGTGTGTGTCTGTGTGCGGGTCTGTTTGTGTATATGTGTGTATAAGTGTATATATATATATATATATATATATATATATATATATATATACAGCAGGTTTGGATGGTATTGCAGTGGAATTTATTAAAAAAGGGGGTGACTGTATTGTTGACTGGTTGGTAAGGTTATTTAATGTATGTATGACTCATGGTGAGGTGCCTGATGATTGGCGGAATGCGTGCATAGTGCCATTGTACAAAGGCAAAGGGGATAAGAGTGAGTGCTCAAATTACAGAGGTATAAGTTTGTTGAGTATTCCTGGTAAATTATATGGGAGGATATTGATTGAGAGGGTGAAGGCATGTACAGAGCATCAGATTGGGGAAGAGCAGTGTGGTTTCAGAAGTGGTAGAGGATGTGTGGATCAGGTGTTTGCTTTGAAGAATGTATGTGAGAAATACTTAGAAAAGCAAATGGATTTGTATGTAGCATTTATGGATCTGGAGAAGGCATATGATAGAGTTGATAGAGATGCTCTGTGGAAGGTATTAAGAATATATGGTGTGGGAGGAAAGTTGTTAGAAGCAGTGAAAAGTTTTTATCGAGGATGTAAGGCATGTGTACGTGTAGGAAGAGAGGAAAGTGATTGGTTCTCAGTGAATGTAGGTTTGCGGCAGGGGTGTGTGATATGTCCATGGTTGTTTAATTTGTTTATGGATGGGGTTGTTAGGGAGGTGAATGCAAGAGTTTTGGAAAGAGGGGCAAGTATGAAGTCTGTTGGGGATGAGAGAGCTTGGGAAGTGAGTCAGTTGTTGTTCGCTGATGATACAGCGCTGGTGGCTGATTCATGTGAGAAACTGCAGAAGCTGGTGACTGAGTTTGGTAAAGTGTGTGAAAGAAGAAAGTTAAGAGTAAATGTGAATAAGAGCAAGTAGGGTTGAGGGTCAAGTCAATTGGGAGGTGAGTTTGAATGGAGAAAAACTGGAGGAAGTGAAGTGGGAGTGGATCTGACATCGGATGGAACCATGGAAGCGGAAGTGGATCATAGGGTGGGGGAGGGGGCGAAAATTCTGGGAGCCTTGAAGAATGTGTGGAAGTCGAGAACATTATCTCGGAAAGCAAAAATGGGTATGTTTGAAGGAATAGTGGTTCCAACAATGTTGTATGGTTGCGAGACGTGGGCTTATGGATAGAGTTGTGCGCAGGAGGATGGATGTGCTGGAAATGAGATGTTTGAGGACAATATGTGGTGTGAGGTGGTTTGATCGAGTAAGTAACGTAAGGGTAAGAGAGATGTGTGGAAATAAAAAGAGCGTGGTTGAGAGAGCAGAAAGTGTGTTTTGAAATGGTTCGGGCACATGGAGAGAATGAGTGAGGAAAGATTGACCAAGAGAATATATGTGTCGGAGGTGGAGGGAACGAGGAGAAGAGGGAGACCAAATTGGAGGTGGAAAGATGGAGTGAAAAAGATTTTGTGTGATCGGGGCCTGAACATGCAGGAGGGTGAAAGGAGGGCAAGGAATAGAGTAAATTGGAGCGATGTGGTATACCGGGGTTGAAGCGTCTGGGGTAAACCATGGAAAGCTGTGTAGGTATGTATATTTGCGTGTGTGGACGTATGTATATACATGTGTATGGGGGTGGGTTGGGCCATTTCTTTCGTCTGTTTCCTTGCGCTACCTCGCAAACGCGGGAGACAGCGACAAAGCAAAAAAAAAAAAGAAATATATATATATATATATATATATATATATATATATATATGTATATATATATATATATATATATATATATATATATATATATATATATATATATATATATATATATATATCCCTGGGGATAGGGGAGAAAGAATACTTTCCACGTATTCCCTGCGTGTCGTAGAAGGTGACTAAAAGTGAAGGGAGCGGGAGGCTGGAAATCCTCCCCTTTCCTTTTTTTTTTTTTTTTCCAAAAGAAGAAACAGAGAAGGGGGCCAGGTGAGGATATTCCCTCAAAGGCCCAGTCCTCATCCTCTGTTCTTAACCCTACCTCGCTATTGCGGGAAATGGCGATTAGTATAAAAAATATATATTTTTTCTTTTAAACTATTTGCCATTTCCCGCGTTAGCGAGGTAGCGTTAAGAACAGAGGACTGGGCCTTTTTTTGAATCCTCTCCTGGCCCCCTCTGTTCCTTTTGGAAAATTAAGAAAAAAAAAAAAAAAAACGAGAGGGGAGGATTTCCGCTCCCTCCCCTTTTAGTCGCCTTCTACGACACGCAGGGAATACGTGGGAAGTATTCTTAATCCCCTATCCCCAGGGATATATATATATATATATATATATATATATATATATATATATATATATATATATATATATATATATATGTGTGTGTGTGTGTGTGTGTGCGTGTGTATGTGTCTGTATGTGTGTGTGTGTTTTTGTATGTATATGTATGCATGTGCTTAATCGTGCGTGTGTGTATATTTGTTTGTATGTGTGTGTGTTTGTTTTTGCATGCGTGTGTATGTGGATGTATGTATGTGGGTGTACGTGTGTTTGTATATGTGTGTGTATTTGTATGTGTGTGTTTGCATGTATATGTGAATGTGTGTATATGTTTATGTGTGTGTGTCTCTATATGTCTGTATGTGTGTGTATGTGTGTATGTGCATGTGGGTGTGAATGTGTGTGTGAGTGTGTGTGTGTGTGTGTGTGTGTGTGTGTGTGTGTGTGTGTGTGTGTGTGTGTGTGTGGGTCTGTTTGTGTATATGTGTGTGTAATTTTGTATGTGTGTTTGTGTCTCTGTATGTCTGTATGTGTATGTTTGTATATGTGTGGATGTGGATGTGTGTGTGTGTGTGTGTGTGTGTGTGTGCGTGTGTGTGTGTATGTATTTGTTTGTACGTGTGTATGTGTTTGTATGTGTTTGATTTTTGCATGCGTGTGTATGTCGGTGTATGTGTGTGTATGTCGGTGTATGTGTGTGTGTGTTTGTATGTGCTGTTTGTGTGTGTATGTGTGTTTGTACGTGTGTATGTGTGTGTTTGTGTATATGTTTGTGTGTGTTTGTTTGTGTGCGTTTGTGTTTGTGTGTATGTTTTTGTGTGTATATGTTTGTATGTGTCTGTATGTTTGTATGTATGTGTTTTTTTGTTCTATGTGCGTGTGTGTTTGTATGTATATGTTTGAATGTGTGTGTGTGTGTGTGTGGATTTGTGTGTGTGTGTGTGTGTCTATATATGTGTGTGTATGTTAGTATGTATGTGTGTGCATGTTTGTGTGTGCCTCTGTGTGTGTTTGTGTGTGTGTGTGTTTGTGTGAGTGCGTTAGTTTCTATGTGTTTTTGTGATTTGAATGTGTGAGTGTATGTGGTTGTATACGTGTGTTTGTAATGTGTGTGTTTGTATATATGTGTGTATATGCGTATGTGTGTATGTTCGTGGATGTTTGTGTGTGTGTGTGCGTGTGTTTATTTGAGTGTACATGTATGTGTGTTTGCATTTATGAGTGTATGTGAGTGTATGTATGTGTGTGTATCTGTGTGTATTTGTGTGTTAGTATGTGACTTTATGTGTGTGTGTTCATGTGTGTCTTTGTGTATTTTTGTGTGTGTATGTCTGTGTGTGTGTATTTTTGTATATGTATGTTTGTTTTTATGGTTGTGTATATGTTCGTGAATATGTGTTTGTACGTGTGTTTGTGTCTGTGTGTATGTAAGTGTGTGTATGTGTGTGTCTGTCTTTGTATGTGTGTATGTGTGTGTTTACATGTTTGTGTATATGTGTGTCGATGTGTGTGCATATGTGTGTTTTTGTGTGTGTATGTGTGTCTTTGTATGTGTGTTTGCATATATATATATATATATATATATATATATATATATATATATATATATATATATGTGTGTGTGTGTGTGTGTGTGTGTGTGGGTCTGTTTGTGTATATGTATGTTTGTATTTGTTTGTTAGTGATTGACACAAATCATTGGGTTATTGCTGTGGGTCGACATTGACAAATCATTTCTGTTGGGCAATATTGACAGAAATCATTACAGTGGATCGATACTGAAAGAAATCGTTACTCTGTGTCGATAATGACAAAAACCATTACAGAGAGTCGATATTGACAAAAATAAATCAATATTGACGTGTCATTACTGCGGATCATTATTGACACAAATCATTACTGAGCGTCGGTATCAACACAAATCATTTTTGTAGGGCAATATTGACGTAAATCATTATTGTTAGTGATTGACACAGATCATTGGGTTATTGCTGTGGAACGATATTGGTACAAATTATTAATGTTTGGTTATCATTGACACAAATCATTACTGTGGGACGTCGCTGACACAAATTAAATTGACTAAGACTATTGTGGGTTATTATTGACGGAAATCATTACAGTAGGTCGATATTGACAAAAATCTTTACTGCTGGTAACATGTACCAGCAATTCACCTCTCGATTAATATTGACAATAATCATTACTGTTGGTAGATATTGACACAAATCATTACTTTGGGTCGATTTTGTTACAAATCATCACACCGTCGATTTTTTCACAAATCATTATTCTGGTATATTATTGACACAAATTATTACTATTGGACGATATTGACACCAATTATTGATGATTATTGACAAATCATTACTGTTGGTCGATATTGATACAAATCATTACCGTGGGTGACACAAAATTAATACAAAATATTAGTCGGTCGATATTGACACAAATCATTACCGTGGGTCGATATTGACACAAATCTTTACTTTCTGTCGATATTGACACAAAACTTTTGGATGATACTGACACAAATCATTACTGTGTGAGTAATGACACAAATGATTACTGTGGATTACCATTTTAAACAAAAATAATGATTGACAAAATAATAGACAAAAATTATCACAAATCATTACTGTGGGAAGATATTGACAAAAAATCATTAGTTGGACAATATTGACAAATTATTACTGAAACGATATTGACAAATGTTTACTGTGGATCGATATTGATACATGTTGGTCGATATTGACACAAGATATTACTGTGGGTCGATATTGAAACAAAGCTTTTCTGTGCGACGATATTGACAAATTACTGCTGTGGTCAATAATGACAAAAATCATTATTTACAGTAAATATGGGTCGGTATTTACAGTAAATAAAATTGTAGGCCGATACTGCCAAATCATTACTATGGGTTAGTATTGATAGATCCATATGACACATTTTCAATTTGGGTAGAAAATGACAAATCATTGTTCGGAGGCGATATCACAAATCTTTACAGACAGTCATTATTAACAAATCATTACTGCTGTCATTATTGACACATCATTACTGGACGTCAATATTGAAACAAACCATAGAAACCAAATAATTTCTAATCTGACACAAATCATTTATCTTAGATATCATTAACACAAATCATCACCGTGAGACCATATTGACCTACAGTAATGATGTGTGTCAATATCGACACAGTGAAGTTTGTGTGAACACCGTTATACAATCTTTACTCTGGGTCGATATTGACTCAAATCATTACTGTGTGATATCATTGACACAAATCATTATTGTGGGTCGATATGAAATGATTACTTTGGGTCCATGTTGGCACAAATCATTTCGTTAGGTTATCATTAAAAAGTGTGGGTCCATGTTGACACAAATCATTTCGTTATCATTAAAAAAAAAAAAAAAATCATTACTGTGGGTCGATTTTGGCAATTTTTTTTTTTTTTTTTACTGTTGGTTGATATTGAAGCAAATCATTTGTCGATTAATAATGACAAATAATTATTTGGGTCGATTTTAATACAAATCATTACTGGGATACAACAAATTGACAAAAACATTGCTGTTCGTCGATATTGACACCATTACTTTGGGTCGATATTTACACAATTCATTACAGTTGGTCGATATTGACAAAAATTATTACTCTGGGACAATCTTTACAATGGTCGATATTGACACAAATCACTACTGTGGGATATTATTGAAAAATCATCGCTATTGGACGATATTGCTAAAAATCATTTCTGATATTGACGCAAATAATTACTATGGGTCAATATTGTCAAAAATCATTATTGGCACAAATCATTATTGACACAAATCATTACTGAGCATCGATAATGACAAACATCATCATTATTACTGAACAGTAGTCATTACTATTCGTCGATATTACCACAAATCCTTACTGTGGGACGATATTGACAAAGCTTTACTGTGGGTCGATATTGACACAATTTATTACTGTGGGTTGATATCGAACAAATAATTTCTTTGGGTCGACATTGAGAGAAATCATTACTATCAACACAAATCACCACTGTGGGTCGATATTCATAAGAATCATTACAAGAATCATGGCAAGTAATCACTGGTGTCGAAATTGACAATCTTTTCTGTGGGGTGATATTGAGAAATCATTACTGTGGGGCGATATTGCCGTAAATAATTACTGCTTGTCAATATTTACAAATCATCATCGAATGACAGACACAAATCATTACTGTAACCATTGACACAAATCATTACCGTGGGTCGATATTAACACATCATTACTGTGGGACGATATTGACACAAATAATTACCGTGGGTAGATATTAACATATCATTACTGTAGGACGATATTGACACAAATCATTACCGTGGGTCATTACTGTGGGACGATATTGACACAAATTATTACTTTGGTTTGATTACTGTGGGATATCATTGACACAAATAGATACTAATGGAGGACGATATTGACACATCATTACTGTGGGACGATAATGACACAAAACATTACCGTCCATTCTGATACAGATCTTTACTGTGGGTCGATATTGACACAAATAATTAGTTTTGGGTCGATATTGTCAGAAATCATTACAGTTGGTCGGTATAAACAAATTTGATATTGATGGATATTGACGAAAATTATTAGAGCGTCGATATTGACAAAAACAATGACCAAGGGTCGATTTTAGCAAAATTGATTACTGAGGGTTGATATTAACACAAACCATTCATTGACAAATCATTATTGAGGGTCGATATTAACACAAATAATTTCTGTGGGGGAATATTGACAAATCATATTACTTTTAGTCGATAATACCACAATTCCTTACTGTAGGTCAAACATTGACATAAATCATTAGAGACGATAATGACACATTATTGTGGGTTGATATTGACTCAAATTCCTTCTTTGACAAAAATAATTTCTCTGACACAAATCAATATTGTGGGACGATACAGACGAAATATTACTGTTGGTCGATATTGACACAAATCGATATTGAGACAAATCATTACTTTTGGTTTGATTGATGCAAATTACTTCTTTGGGTCGATGTTGACAAAAAAGAAAAAACCATTTGTAAGGCAATAACGAGAGAAATCATTACTGTTAGTCGATATTGACACAAATCATTCCTGTGGGTCGATATTGACACAAAATATTAGTGGGTCGATATTGTCACAAATAAATCGTTAATGAGTCGATACTGACAAAATTAATTACTGACAAATCATTACTGAAGGTCTATATTGGGGCAATCTCGAATCATTACTATAGAACGATGTTGACACATCAACTGTGGGTTGATATTGACACAAATCATTACAGTGGGAATATACTGACTCGAATTGTTTTTGGATGTTTTTGTAATGTGGATCGATATCGAGATATTATTCTTTGTTAATATTAACACAAACCAATAATGTTAATCGATATAAACAATCATTACTTTGGGTAGATATCGACACAAATCATTGTGGGTCAGTATTGAGAAAATTCATTACTGTGGGCTGATATTAACAAAAGTGATTACTGCTGGTCAGTATTGACGCAACTCATCACTTGGGGTCGATTTTGACAGAAATTTTTAGTATTGGTCAAAATTGACAAAAATCTTTACTGTTGATCGATGTTGAAACAAAATTTCTCAAAATATTACTTGTCATTATTGGGTCAATTTTGATACAAATCATTACCATGGGTCGATAATGATACAAATCATTAACGAGCGTCAATATTGACACAAATATTGACGATAATGGGGCAATATTGACAAATCATTATTGTGGGTCAAAAACGACACAAATCACTACTGTGGGACGATATTAACAAAATATTAGTGTCGAAATCATTAATGTCGGTTGATATTGAGAAAAATCATTACGGATGGTCGATATTGACAATATTTACCTGTATTGACACCATTATTGTGTGTTGATATCGGCAAACCATTACTGAAGGACGACATTGACACAAATGATTACCGTGAGATATTATTGACGCGATATTAACATAAATCATCATTGATTGTATAATGACATTTTTGCTGTTGGCCAATAATGACAGAAATCATTGTCAAATGAGATTGACACAATTACTTTGGGTCGATATTGACAGAAGTCATTACTGTCAACTGACAAAAATCAATGCTGAGGGTCAATATTGATAAATTACTGAATGTCGATATTGAATTTACCACAAATACTGATAAATAATTATTGATTTCTGTGGGACAATATTGACACATGAAAACCGAATGAAATTATTGAGATGATATTGACACAAATCATTCTGACCATCAATATTGACATGATTATTGAGAGTTGATACTGACACAAATCATTTCTGTGAAAAATTCTTACTGTGGGGCGATGTTGAAACAAATCTGCTTTGGACAGAAATCATTAGATTATAACTGTGGGTCGATATTGACACAAATCATTATTGTGGTTTATCATTGACGGATGATGTGAGAAGGGTGATGTGAGAAGGATGGAATGAGTATTTTGAAGGTTTGTTGAATGTGTCTGATGACAGAGTGGCAGATATAGGGTGTTTTGGTCGAGGTGGTGCGCAAAGTGAGAGGGTTAGGGAAAATGATTTGGTAAACAGAGAAGAGGTAGTAAAAGCTTTGCGGAAGATGAAAGCCGGCAAGGCAGCAGGTTTGGATGGTATTGCAGTGGAATTTATTAAAAAAGAGGGTGACTGTATTGTTGACTGGTTGGTAAGGTTATTTAATGTATGTATGACTCATGGTGAGGTGCCTGAGGATTGGCGGAATGCGTGCATAGTGCCATTGTACAAAGGCAAAGGGGATAAGAGTGAGTGCTCAAATTACAGAGGTATAAGTTTGTTGAGTATTCCTGGTAAATTATATGGGAGGGTATTGATTGAGAGGATGAAGGCATGTACAGAGCATCAGATTGGGGAAGAGCAGTGTGGTTTCAGAAGTGGTAGAGGATGTGTGGATCAGGTGTTTGCTTTGAAGAATGTATGAGAAATACTTAGAAAAGCAAATGGATTTGTATGTAGCATTTATGGATCTGGAGAAGGCATATGATAGAGTTGATAGAGATGCTCTGTGGAAGGTATTAAGAATATATGGTGT
Source organism: Panulirus ornatus (assembly GCF_036320965.1). Classification (NCBI taxonomy): domain Eukaryota; kingdom Metazoa; phylum Arthropoda; class Malacostraca; order Decapoda; family Palinuridae; genus Panulirus; species Panulirus ornatus. The sequence continues at coordinate 1,710,184 of NC_092260.1, forward strand.
GGGAGGCAAGTTGTTAGAAGCAGTGAAAAGTTTTTATCGAGGATGTAAGGCATGTGTACGTGTAGGAAGAGAGGAAAGTGATTGGTTCTCAGTGAATGTAGGTTTGCGGCAGGGGTGTGTGATGTCTCCATGGTTGTTTAATTTGTTTATGGATGGGGTTGTTAGGGAGGTAAATGCAAGAGTCCTGGAAAGAGGGGCAAGTATGAAGTCTGTTGGGGATGAGAGAGCTTGGGAAGTAAGTCAGTTGTTGTTCGCTGATGATACAGCGCTGGTGGCTGATTCATGTGAGAAACTGCAGAAGCTGGTGACTGAGTTTGGTAAAGTGTGTGAAAGAAGAAAGTTAAGAGTAAATGTGAATAAGAGCAAGGTTATTAGGTACAGTAGGGGTGAGGGTCAAGTCAATTGGGAGGTGAGTTTGAATGGAGAAAAACTGGAAGTGAAGTGTTTTAGATATCTGGGAGTGGATCTGTCAGCGGATGGAACCATGGAAGCGGAAGTGGATCATATGGTGGGGAAGGGGGCGAAAATTTTGGGAGCCTTGAAAAATGTGTGGAAGTCGAGAACATTATCTCGGAAAGCAAAAATGGGTATGTTTGAAGGAATAGTGGTTCCAACAATGTTGTATGGTTGCGAGGCGTGGGCTATGGATAGAGATGTGCGCAGGAGGATGGATGTGCTGGAAATGAGATGTTTGAGGACAATGTGTGGTGTGAGGTGGTTTGATCGAGTAAGTAACGTAAGGGTAAGAGAGATGTGTGGAAATAAAAAGAGCGTGGTTGAGAGAGCAGAAGAGGGTGTTTTGAAATGGTTTGGGCACATGGAGAGAATGAGTGAGGAAAGATTGACCAAGAGGATATATGTGTCGGAGGTGGAGGGAACGAGGAGAAGAGGGAGACCAAATTGGAGGTGGAAAGATGGAGTGAAAAAGATTTTGTGTGATCGGGGCCTGAACATGCAGGAGGGTGAAAGGAGGGCAAGGAATAGAGTGAATTGGAGCGATGTGGTATACAGGGGTTGACGTGCTGTCAGTGGATTGAATCAAGGCATGTGAAGCGTCTGGGGTAAACCATGGAAAGCTGTGTAGGTATGTATATTTGCGTGTGTGGACGTATGTACATGTGTATGGGGGGGGGGGTGTTGGGCCATTTCTTTCGTGTTTCCTTGCGCTACCTCGCAAACGCGGGAGACAGCGACAAAGTATAAAAAAAAAAAAAGAAAAATCATTGACGGAAATCACTACAGTGTCGATATTCACAAAAATCATTTCACGATTAAAATTGACACAAATCATTACTTCGGGTCAACTTTTTTTTTTTTTTTTTCATACTATTCGCCATTTCCCGCGATAGCGAAGTAGCGTTAAGAACAGAGGACTGGGCCTTTTTTGGAATATCCTCACCTGGCCCCCTCTGTTCCTTCTTTTGGAAAAAAAAAAAAAAAAAAAAAGAGAGAGGGGAGGATTTCCAGCCCCCCGCTCCCTCCCCTTTTAGTCGTCTTCTACGACACGCAGGGAATACGTGGGATGTATTCTTAATCCCCTATCCCCAGGGTCAACTTATTTCTACAAATCTTTACTCGGTAGAAATTGACACATTACTCGGATATTATTTACATAAATCATTACTATTCGACGATATTGACACATCCTGATTTTCATCATTGATAATATTGGGACGATATTGACGCAAAACAATATCTGTCGATATTAACAAATAATTTCATCGGGTCGATATTGAAAAAAATCATTACTGTGGATTAATATTGACACAAATCATTAAAGTGGGTCAGTATAAAAACAAATCATTGCTGATACTGACGAAATAAACACAAATCATTACTGTGGATCGATATTGACACAAATCATAACTGAGACTCGATATTAACAAAAATCATTTCTCACGTGCAATATTGACAAAAATTATTATATGGTTCGATATTGATATTATCAATATCGAACCATATCGATATTGACGATATAAACAAATCATTAATGAGCGTCGATAATGACTTGCCGAAAGTCGATATTTATCCAAATCATTTCTGAGTGACGATATTGACACATTATTTATTGCTGTTAGAACATACCACAAATCCTTAAATTGACAAATTATTACTGTGGGACGATTCTGACAAATAACATTAATGTGGGTCGATATTGACAAAAAATCATTTTAGTCATATTAGTCGATATTGTCACAAATCATTATTGTGGGTCGATATTCAAACAAATCGTCAGTATTGACAGAATAATGCTGTTGGTTGGTATAATGGGTCGGTATAAACACAAATCAATTACTGACAAATTAAGCATCTGAGAGATTTATGTGGAATGATGCTGACATCAACTGTAGTTCGATATTGACATTACTGTGGTCTTTATTGATATAAATAATTAGGTCACTTTCTGTTAACACAGATCATTATAAAATATTACTCAGTAATATTGACACATTATTGAGACAAAAATCATTATTGTGGGTCGAAAATTACACTAATCATTACTGTGGGATGATATTGACACAAAACATTATTGTTATTATAATAATTATTGTTGTTCATTATTGACCCAAATCGTTATTGTTGGTTATTACTGACAATTTATAACTGTGGGTTGATGTTGACACATATCACTATACGTCGATATTAACAAAAGTTGTTTGATATTGACTTGGGTTGATTTTTATACAAATGGGAAGATATTAATTTATATTAATTTATATTTATTGTGACACTTGGGAAATGAGTCAGTTGTTGTTCGCTGATGGCTGATTCATGTGAGAAACTGCAGAAGCTGGTGACTGAGTTTGGTAAAGTGTGTGAAAGAAGAAAGTAAATGTGAATAAGAGCAAGGTTGAGGGTCAAGTCAATTGGGAGGTAAGTTTGAATGGAGAAAAACTGGAGGAAGTAAAGTGTTTTAGATATCTGGGAGTGGATCTGGCAGCGGATGGAACCATGGAAGCGGAAGTGGATCATAGGGTGGGAGAGGGGGCGAAAATTCTTGGAGCCTTGAAGAATGTGTGGAAGTCGAGAACATTATCTCGGAAAGCAAAAATGAGTATGTTTGAAGGAATAGTTGTATGTTGTATGGTTGCGGGGTGTGGACTATGGATAGAGTGGTGCGCAGGAGGATGGATGTGCTGGAAATGAGATGTTTGAGGACAATGTGTAGTGTGAGGTGGTTTGATCGAGTAAGTAACGTAAGAGAGATGTGTGGAAATAAAAAGAGCGTGGTTGACAGAGCAGAAGAGGGTGTTTTAATGGTTTGGGCATATGGAGAGAATGAGTAACGAAAGATTGTCGGAGGTGGAGGGAACGAGGAGAAGAGGGAGACCAAATTGGAGGTGGAAAGATGGAGTGAAAAAGATTTTGTGATCGGGGCCTGAACATGCAGGAGGGTGAAAGGAGGGCAAGGAATAGAGTGAATTGGAGCGATGTGGTATACCGGGGTCAGTGGATTGAATCAAAGCATGGAAACCATGGAAAGCTGTGTAGATATGTATATTTGCGTGTGTGGACGTATGTATATACATTTGTATGGGGGTGGGTTGGGCCATTTCTTTCGTCTGTTTCCTTGCGCTACCTCGCAAACGCGGGAGACAGCGACAAAACAAAAAAAAAAACATTAATGATGTCATTACAGTTGGCCGATATTGACACTAATCATAACTAGATTATCATTGACAAATTATTACTGTGGGAAAAGATTTACATAAATCTAGGTCTATATTAAAACAAATCATTATGATTCTGGACAAATTAATATTGCAGTATGATTTTGACAAATTATTACATGGCTGCTTATTACAAAAAATCATTACTGTGGGTCAATGACAACAAAAATCATTACTGTAGGTCGATAAAGACACAAATCATTCCTGTGGTCGATATTGACACGTCAACAATCATCAAAGTTACAGTTACAATTACAGTAGGCCGGTATTGAAATAAATCATTACTGTGGGTCGGTATTGACACAAATCATTACTGTAGTTCGATATTAACAAATTTCTGTTGACAGAAATCATTATTCTGGGTCAAAATTCACAACTTTGGGCCGACATTAAAACCAATAAACACTCTAGGACGATATTGACACAAATTGTTGAGACAATTGAGGCAATTGTTGGTGAATATTGCAGGGTCAATATTTGCGTGGGTCGATAGTGATGATATTGATAAGAATCATTAGGAAAGGACGATATTGACACAAATCATCACTATGAGCTATTATTGACACAGATCATTACTGTCAGTTAGTATTGACAGAAATCGTTACTGTTGGTCGATATTGACAGAAATTTTTGTGGGAAGATATTGACAGCGGTTCAATTTTTGTGGGTTATTTCTCAAACATTCCTGTTGTTCGATATTAACAAAAATCTTTAATGATCAATATTGATACAAATTAATTTTGACAGAAATCATTACTACTTGTAGATATTGACACAAATTAGTCAGATAATAACACAATATTAGTCGGTCGATATTGACAAAAATCTTTACTTTTGGTCGATACTGACATCTTAACTTTTGGATGATACTGACAAAAATCATTATGACAAATCATAATTGTCAATATTTGTTGACAAAAATAATAATTGACAAAAATTTTCACAAATCATTACTGTGGGAAGGTATTGATAAAAAAATCACATTTGACAATATTGACAAAAATCAATATCGACAGTACAGAGTCGATATTGAAACATTATTACTCCTCGTTGATATTGACCAGTCATTGCTGAAGATCCATATTGACAAATCAAAACTGTTCGTCGATAAAGCATTGCGGTGGAACAATATTGACAAATCATTAAAGAATGATATTGAAACAAGTCATTACTGAGCGTCAATAATGACATGATTATCGGGAGCCGATATTGATGCAAATAATTTCTGAGATCAATACTGACAAATTCTTACTGACAGCGTCGATGACAAAAATCATTGCTGATATTGATACATTATTGTTAAAAATCATTACTAAACGTCGATAATGACATAATCATTATTGAGGGTCGATTGACAGAAATCATTTCTTTGGAGCAATAATAGAAATCATTACTTCGGGTTGACTCAATTAATTATTGGACAATGACAAATTATTGAGGGTTGAAATTGAAACAAATAATTTCTGTTGGACACTATTGACAACTTAAAATCAATAATGCTAAGAATAAATTCTGATATTGACGCAAATAATAACTGACATAAATCTTTACTGTTGGTTGACACAAATTATTGACAAAAATTACTGACACAAATTATTGACAAAAATTACTGACACAAATTATTGACAAAAATTACTGACACAAATCATCACGGAGATAGATAGTTGATATTACCGCAAATCCTTACAATGACACAAACTGTTACTGTGGAACGACAATGACAACATTACTCTGTCGATATTGACAAATGGTTTCTTTGGGTCACTATATTGAGAGAAATCATTCGTATGGGTCGGTATAAATATTGATACGAATCATTACTATATGGGTCGGTAAAAATATTGATACGGTATAAAAACTAATTACTGTATCGATGTTGACAAAAATCATTTCTGTGGAGGCGATATTGGCAGAAGTCATTACTATATGTCGATATTGTCGCGATCTTGACACAATATTGACAAATAATAACTGGGTCAATATTGACTAATCAATATTGGCAAAAGTCATTATTGTGTCAAATGTGTCTTGGAAGAGATTTACAAAAATCATTACTACAAATCATCATACAAATCATTCTGGGATTATAGTGACAAATTATGTCTTTATCATTGACGCAAATCATTACTGAGACAATATGACACAAATATGTTCATTGTTGTTGGTCGATGCTGACACAAATTATTACTCTGAGTCTATTACTAACAAATCATAACTGTGGGTCGATATTGACAAATAATTTGTTAGGGTCGATTATTGAGAGAAATCATTTATGTGGATTACTACAATATAAATCATTGCTGTGGTCGATATTGACACAAATAATTTGTTTGGGTCGATACTGAGAGAAATCTTTACTGTGGGCTAAATCATTTTAGGAAGAGATTTAGAAAAATCATTATTGTAGGACGATATTGACAAATATTTACCATGATTGTGAGCTAAAATTGACTTTTGGTTAACATTGACACAAATCATTACAGATTTATTGACATAAATCATAAATCATGACAGAGGGGCGAAATTGACACAAATAATTACCGAGCGACGATATTAACGCAAATCATTCTGTGGAATGATTATAAATCATTACTGTAGGTCGATATTGACACAAATCATTACTGTGGGACGAAATTGGTTATCAGTGACGCAATTCAGTACACAAATTATTATTGTAATATTGAAAAAAATCTTTACTGTTGGACTATATTTACAGCAAATCATTACACAAATTATTATTGTAATATTGACAAAAATCTTTACATTACGGCAAATCATTACACAAATTATTATTTGGTCGATATTAAAACAAATCATGCAAAAATCATTTCTTGACATATTATTGAGGGACGATTTTGAGGAAAATATTGATAGTCTGTGTCGATACTGACACATTATCACAAATCCGTACTCTGGGTCAACAAATTACTGAAACATTACTTAGGATTGATGTTGACAATTCATTACTGAAGGTCAATATTCACAAAAATCATTACAGTCGATTTTGACAAAATTTATTACTGATATTGATAACATTGCCGACATTGACAAATAATTTCTTTGGATTGATATTGTGGGACGATATTGACGCAATCATTACTGTGGGAGGATATTGATACAAATCATTACACAAATATTGCGGGTCAATATTGACACAATATTACTGTGACATTTACAAAATCATTACTGTTAAATTGTTAGTCTATTATTAGTCTATTACTGTGGATCGATACTGACAAATCATTACTGAGACACAAATCGTTGCTGAGGGTCATTATCGGCACAAATCATTATTGACACAAATCATTAGTTTGGATCGATATTGACAGGAGTATTGATATTGGTTGATATTGACATAAATCAATCTAATACTGTTGGTCGAAATTGACAAAAATCATTAATGAGCATTGATATGGACAAAAATGATTACTATGGGTCGATGCTGACAAATTGTTACTTTCAGTCATTGTTGACAAAAACCACTACAGTCGATATTATTAATCAATAAGGGTCGATATTGACACAAATTATTACTGAGAAACGATATTGACAATAAAATTAAAAAAAAACTTTACTTGAATCGATGATGAGACAAATAATTTTGGATCGATATTGAGCTGATACTGTGGGTCTGTATAACGCAAATATTGATATCAACAAATGATTAGTGGGTCCACATCGACACAGTCATTGACAAATATTGACAAAATCATTATGTTAAATCATAAATGGAGGAAGATTCACAAAAATCATTACAAATTATTCTCGGACGATAATAACAAATCATTAATGAGACGATCTTGACACAAATGTTTACTTTGGATCAACAATATTGACACAAATTCCTGCTGTGGGTCAGTATTAAAAGAATTCATCGCTAGATATTTTGTTAGTCTCTTATTGTTGACAGAAATCATTACTGAGACGATATATCTTTCAAATGTTTACACAAATCATTACAATATTGACAATATGGTCAATATTGAAACAAATCTTTTCTCTGGGTTGATTATTGACGATCATTGTAGATCGATATTGACATAAATCATTATTGTAGATCGATATTGACACAAATAATTTGTTTGGTGTCTATTTTGGGTCGATATTGACAATCATCACACTTTGTTGATATAAAACGTCGGTCGAAATTGACAAAAATCATTACTGAATGTCGATATTGACTAAGGGTCGATGTTGATAAATCGTTACTTTCGGTGAATATTGATAACAATCATTACTTTCGGTCAATATTGACAACAATCATTACTGAGTCAATATTGACAAAATGAATTAACAAATTATTATTGATACAAACATCTGTGGGACAATACTGACGTAATTACTTTGGGTCGTTACTCTTGGCTGCTATTACCACAAGTCGTTACTGAGATATTGAGATATCATTACTGTGGTCGTTACTGTCAATAATGACAAATCATTACCGACACATTTATTGACACAACACATTACTGTGTCGACAATGAAAATCATTATTTGCAAATATTAATTTGCAAAAATCATTGCTGTTTGATCAAATCATTACAAAATTGACACATTTACTTTCATTTTCTTTCATACATGTTCGCTATCTCCCACGCGGGGAATACGTGGGAAGTATTCTTTCTCCCCTATCCCCAATAGTGGCGTTGATATTGACAAATCTTTACTGCGGGTCGGTATAAACGCAATTTATTACTGTTGGTCGATATTGGTACAAACGATCACTGTGGGTGAGTACTGAGACAATATTATTGACAGAAATCATTACTTATGGTCGATATTGACGCAAATCATTACTATGGGTCAGTATTGATAAAAATCATTATTCAAGTACGATATTGATACGATATTGTTGGAAGATATTAAGAAATCATTATTGATTGTTATTATTGTGGGTCAATTTTTGATATAAATCATAACACAAGTCGTTACAAATAATTACTCTAAATCCATTTTGACTAATAATTTCTGTGGATATTTTGACAAATTTTTGCGGTTAGATATTTTTGTGAGTAGACATTGGCACAAATTGTTATAGCGGATTAATTTTGGCACAAATTATTGTTCTTTTGAAAGAAAATCATTCCTGTTGGTCGATATTGACAAAAATCTTTAATATTGATCAATATTAAAACCATTTCTCTGGGTTGATGTTGACACTAATCATTACTAATCATTGGGTCGATTTTTATACAAATCAATGGGTGGATCCACACAGACACAAATCATTATTGACAAATTTCTGAGGGGCAATACTGACACAAATAAAAACCGTCGATATTACCATAAATATCAACGCAAATCATTATTGACAGAAAACTTTACTGTTGGTCGATATTGAAGCAAATAATTTCTCTGGATTAATTCAAATAATGACAAATAACGTCTTTACTGTTAGACGATATTGATCGTAATTGTTATTGTTATTGTTATTGTTATTGTTATTGTTATTGACACTAATCATTATTGTGGGACGTTATTGAAATCATTACTTTGGAACTTTGTTGACATCATTTATGTGGGACAATACAAAGCTATTGTGTATCAATATTGACACAAATCAAATATTATTGTTGGTTGATATTGACAAATGACACAAATCATTAATGACATTATTGATATGGATGGACAGAAATCATTACTATCAGACGCATTGACACAATTACCAATTGACTCAATTTTTTTGGACGATATTAACAAATTCTTATTGATTATTGTTGACACAAAATATTGGTCGATATTGACACAAATCATTGTCGATTGACACAGTTGCTTTGGGTCAATATCAATTGAAATTGACACAATCACTTTCGGTCAATATTGACAAAAATAATTACTGTTCGGCAATATTGACACTTTCATCGCTTCTTTTCGAAATTGACATAAATCATTGACAAATCAAAACTGTGGGATGATATTGACACAAATCATTACTCTTGGTTATTATTGACATAAATCATTTCTTTCGATATTGACCTACACCATTACTGTGGGTCGATATTGACAAAATTCATTATTGTGGATCAATAATTACCATTCACACGTCTTTACTGTTGGACGATATTCACATTAATGTGAATATTACTGGGGGACGATATTGACAGAAATCATTCTCTTTGGTCGAAAATAACAGAAATCTGAGGATTATTACCGACACAAATCCATTAATGTGGATTATTATTGACAAAAATCATTACCGACACAAGACAAATACAAATACAAATAATTACTTTGAGCTAACATTGAGGGGTCATTACTGTTAATTGATATTGACACAATATTACTAAATTAGATCGATATTGTCGAATCTTTAAAATACAAATTTTCACTTTGAAAAAAATCATTACTGTCGGTCGATAGTGATACTTATCTTTGCTGTGAGTGGATATTGACAAATCATTACTCCTAATCATTACTGTGTCGATATTAACAAATCATTAATGTGTCGCTATTAACAGAAGCACTTTTTCTTTAATAATACAAATCAATAAGAGAAACCATTTTCAAATTGACAATATTGGTCAATATTGACAACTGATTAGTTGGGGTCAATTTTCATAGAAGCCATTACTTTGGTTATTATCAAATTACTTTGGGTTGATTTTGATGCAAATCAAATCGTTGCTTACGGTCAATATTGACAGAAATAATTAATCTGGATTGAAACGACATTATATGATGTCGATATTGACACGGTCTGTCGAAATTGACTCAAATTGTTATTGAGACGATAATGACACTTCTGTAGGGCAAATCATTTTTCGATTAGGGTTGACACGAATCATACTTTGAATTGATTTTAATACAATTGGGATGATATTGACAATAACGATATTGACAAATCATTACAGAGGGTCGATATTGACAAAATTAATCACTAAAGATTGATGACAAAAATCATTTCTGCGGGGCAATATTTACAAATTATCACCGTGGGTCGATGATAACGCAAACCATTATTTAAGGTCAATATCTACACAACTCATTATGGTTTTTTATTGATATATCATTATTGTTGGACGATATTTACAATATTCATTACACAAATCATTTGCTGTGGGACGATATTGACAAAAAATTTTACTTTTGGTCAATATTAACAAATCATTTTTCAGGGTTAGTATTGGCAGGTCATTACTCTGCGTCGACATTGACACAAATCATTAGTGTTGGTCGATATTGATAGATAATTACTTTTGATCGATATTGAAAAATTATTACTATACGTTATTGACAAATCATTATTGTTGGCTGATATTGACACAAATCAATATTTGGGCCGGTGTTGATACAAATCATTTTAGTTGGAAGATATTAAGCGTCGATATTGACAAAAATTATTACTGGAGATCGATATTGACAAAAATCATTTCTGTCAGTCATTACTGTTGCAAATCATTATTGAGGGTCGATATTGACAAATCATTACTGAGTATCGATATCAACATTAAATTTCGTGGGACAGTATTGAAACAAATCATTACTGTGGGTCGATATTGACACAAAGCATTAGTTAGTTGATAAATACCACTATTATTGACGCAAATCATTACTGTGGGACGATATTGACTCAAATCATTACTGTGGGACGATAACAAATCATTATTATAGGTTATTTTCAACGGGGCTGATATTGACAAAAGTATCTCTTGAATTCACTTCTCTTGAATAGTGATGATATAAATCTTTACTTCGGGTCGATTTTGTTACAAATAATTACAAATCATCCTGGTCGATATTGAAGTAAATCATTACTGTGGGATACTATTGACAAATTATTACTTTGGGTCAATTTTGTTGCAAATCATTATTTTGGGAAGATTTTGACTATTGAAAATTATTGATAAATCAACGATGTTGACACGAATCATTAGTGACGCTATTGACAAATTATTACTGTAAATTTGTCGATACTGACATAATTTCTTTATTGAGTGAAATCATTACTGTCGTGTCAATATGGACACAATTACTGTACATTCCACAAATTACTGTGGAATGTAAAAATCAGTAATGTTACAAATGATACAAATGATACAAATCATTACAGTGGGACGATATTGACAAATTGTGTCGATATTGACGGAAATCAATACAGTGGGTCGATAGTGACAAAAATATTACTATTGGCGATATTGAAGCAAATCTTTTTGGTCGATATCACTCCACTGAAATGATGTATATATATTGACGCTCAATAATCTTTGTTATTATCGACGCTCAATGAGGATTTGTCAATGTTTTGTCAATAATGATGTCATTATCGTGGGACAAAAAACAATGATCATTAGTGAGGGATGACAATGAAACAATTAATTGTTGAAACAAATCATTACTGTAGGTCATTACTGGCACAAATAATTACTTTTGGTCGATTATTGACAGAAATCATTGTTATGCATTGATATTGACACAAATCATTGTTATGCATTGATATTGACAAATCATTGTTCTGGGCAATCATTAATCTGGGACGATAACACAAATCATTGCTGAAAATATTGCAATTACTGCGGATTTATATTGACAAAATACTATACTAATAACAAAAATCAGTGCTGAACGTAGATACTGACAAAAATAATTACTGAGGATCTCTATTGACAAAAACAATTTCCTAGGGTCAATATTGACAAAATATTATTCTCGGTTGATATTGAAACAAATCATGCCTGTGGGTCGATATTGACGCAAATCATTGACAAATCGTATTTGTTTTATTATTGTAAGATATTTTGGTAGGATAACACAAATCATTACTTTTCGTCGATATTGACGCAAATTATTGACACAAATCATTACTGGGGGGTTATCATATCGATATTGGTAGGACATTGACAAATTATGGGATATTATTGACAAAACTCATTACAGTTAGACGATATTGATAGATCATTACTGTTATCATTGACACAATAATACCAATAATAACTATAATAATAATGATAATAACAATAACGATTTTTGACAAATCATTATTGACAAAAAACAAATCATTACTGTTTCTTGCTACTGGGAAATCATTATTGTTGGTGGGCATTGACAAGAATTGACTGCAGATCGATTCTGACAAAATATAACATACAAATCGATATCAGTCGATATCGACATTGACACATTATTGGCATTGACAAATCATTACTTTCGACTGTTGATAAAAATCATTACTGTGATGTTAATGATATAAATTGATATAAATTGATATATATTAACGGGGTATTGAAAAATATTGACAAAGATCATTGCTGTGGGTTGATATTGACAAATCATTACAGTGGGTTGATATTGACACAAATAATGTTGCTGTGGGTCGATATAGAGAAAAATCATTGCTGATATTGATGAAAATAATTACTACGAATACGCAAATGATAACTGATATGATAATGACACTGTGGCTAATGTAACAGTATTGACAAAAATGTGGGTCGATAATGACTAGAAGTCATGATCAACACAAATCTTTAATGTGTCGATATTGACTGAAATAATTACTCTGCATAACATTGAAATATTATTGTGGGTCGATATTGACAAGTATTCCGTTCGGTTTAATATTGAAAAGAACCATTACTGATAAATCATTATTGTGGGTCGACAAAAATTATTGACAAAAATCTTTACAGGTGGTCGATATTGACAAATTACTCGGTAAAAATCGTTACCGTGACCCGATATTGACAATCATTTATTGAGGGTTTGATATTGACACAATGCATAACTGTTAGTTGATAGAACAGATTACTAAGGGTCAATGTTGACAATATTGACAATAATGGCGATTTTGGCAAAAATCGTTGACAATATCAATTACTTGATATGGACACAAATCATTTCTACGTGATATTAATGTGGTTCGATATCGATATTGAGAAATGATAACTGGGTTAATATTAATAAATCAATATTGTGGGACGATATTGGCAAAAGTCATTATTGTGGATTTATAATGACAAATTATTATTCAATAATAAATTATTGACACAAATCTTTACTCTGAGATAATATGACACAAATGTTCATTGCTGTTGGTCGATGCTGACACAAATTATTACTCCGGATCGATTACTATATTGACACTAATAATTTGTTTGGGTCGATATTGAAAGAAATCATTATTGTGGGAAGAGATGATGAAACGTCATTACAGTGAAACGATATTGGCCCATTTACATTATTATCTTGAGCTGATATTGACTGTTAGTTGATATTGAACTGATATTGGGAGAAATCATTACAGTGGGTTGATATCGATATGAATCATTACTGTGGGTCAGTATAACCACAATTCATTGCTACATTACACAAATTGTTAGAATCGATAATAAAACAAATCATTACTCTCGGTCGATTTATTTTTATAAATATTTACTCTGGGTCGAAATTGAAATAACTCATAAGTAAGCGTTGATTGATATTGATACAAAATATTTTTGTGGGGCAATAATTTATTTGGGACGATACCGAAATGCAAAATATTGCTGTGTCGATATTGACAAAAAACATTTTTGTAGGGCAATATTGACAGAAATCATTACACAATTGATATTGACAAAAATCATGCTTGATATTGACAAATAATTATTGCGTCAATATTCACATTTCATTATAAGACGATATTGACAATAGTGAGGGCAATCATTACTTTAGGCCGATAAAAAGACAAACCATTGCTAATATTGATGCAAATGATTATAGACAATTGATTATTGACATAAATCCTTACTGAGTATCGATAATGACAATAATGAAACAAATAATTATTGTTGGACGATAATGACGCATTACTGTCGGTCGATATTGACTTAATGTCAATATCGACCAACAGTAATGCGTCATTATCATCTCACAGTAACATCGTTACTGACAAGAATCTTTACAAAAATCATTCCAGTGGTGTAATATTGATAGAAATCGTTATTGTGGTCGATATTGAAAAAAAACATACCTGATATTGACAAATTATTATTGAACGATATCGACACAAATAATCAATGAGCGTCGATGTTGACACAATTTTTATGGGGCAGTATAGACATGATTCATTACTGAGTCGATACAAACAGAAATTATTGTTGGTCGATATTGACACATCATTACTTATTGTTATAATTGACACACCTTGAGACAATTTTGACATAAAACATTGATGTTGACACAGATTTGCCCAATTACTCATGTTGACGTCATTATTATTGACAAGTGAAATATTGATACTGTGACAATCAATTTATTACTGTCGGTCAAAATTGACAAAACTCATTTATGAGCCTCGATATGGACAAAAATGATTACTGAGTCGTTGACAAATCATTACATTTGGTCATTTTTGACGGAAATTGCTACAGTCGATATTGTGGTACGATATTGTGGCTTAAAGTTTAAAGAAAAACTTTGAATCGATAAGGAGACGAATAATTTTGGATCGATATTGGGAGAAATCATGTGTGGGCTGATACTGTAGGTCTGTATGACACAAATATGGATATCAACGAATGATTAGTGGGTCGGTCCACATCAACAGAAATAAAAGTATGGGTCATTATTTGCAAATATTAATTTGCAAAAAATCGTTACAAATTTTGTAAATTGACAGATTTTGACAAATCATTTCTGTGCTAAATCATGAATGGAGGAAGAGATTTACAAAAATCGTTACAAATTATTATTACCAGGCTCATTACTGAGATGATATTGACACAAAAGTTTGCTTTGGTTCAATATTGGTTCGATATTAATAGATCCTTGTCAGGACTGACAAGCGATTACTGGTGCGTCGATATTAAAAAGCTCTACTATGCGACAATATTGACACAAATTGTTGTGGGTCAGGATTAAAAGAATTCATTGCTGTAGATAAATTGTTAGTCTCATTGTTGACATAAATCATTACTAAGACGATACTGTTAGTCTCTTATTGACAGAAATCATTACAGACTATATTGACACAAATGTTTACACAAATCATTACTATGGGTTGATGCTGACACAAATCTTTACTGTGGGACTATATGGTCAATACTGCCATTACTGTGGGACATTGACACATCTTTACTATGGGTCGATATTGACACAATCATTATTGTTGATCGATATTGACACAAATAATTCGTTTGGTGTCAATTTCGGGTCAATATTGACAATCATTACATTCTGTTGATATAAACTATAAAGGTCAAAATTGACAAAATTATAAGTCGATGTTGATGAATCGTTACTTTTGGTCAAAACTAATTACTGTGTCGATAATGATACAAATTTATTAACAGAAACCATTATTGAGGGTCGATATTGACAAGAATTTCTTTGGGGCAATATTGACGTAAATCATTACTTTGGGTCATTACTGTGGGTCCCTATTGGCACAAATCATTACTGTAAGGCGATATTGAGATGTCATTATTATTGACAGTATTGAGAAAAATCTTTACCGTGGATCGATATTCACACTCTGGGTTGATTGTTACAAATCATTGACACAAATATATTGACAGATGATTACTGACTTATTGATGACACAAATCATTTGACAAAAAACTACTGTGTCGACAATGACAAATCGTTATTTCCAAACATTAATTTGCAAAAAATCGTTAAAAATTTTGTAATTTGACATTTACTTTCATTTTCTTCCATGCGGGAAATACGTGGGAAGTATTCTTTCTCCCCTAACCCCAATAGTAAGAAAGATCATTACAGTGGGGTTGATATTGACATAAATCTTTACTGCGGGTCGGTATAAACGCAATCTATTACTGTTGGTTGATATTGGGTGAGTACTGAGACAATTTATTACTCTGGGTTAATATGGACACAAATCACTGCTTGCTGATAAATTTCTGTGGTTTGGTATTGATAGGAATCATCAATACTAACTGTAATGTTTTGTCAATACTATAGTATTGACAAATCATTACTGTAATTTGGTACAGATATTGGTACAGATAAAATTCATTACTCATTGGTATTTCTGTTGGAAGATATCAAGAAATCATTATAGTTATTATTGACAATATTATTGCGGGTCAATTTTTGATATAAATCATTACTGTTGGGTGATGTCAACACAAGTCGTTGCAAATAATTACTCTAAATCCATTTTGATAGATAATTTTCTTTGGACAAATCATTACAACGGATCAATTTTGGCAGCTTTGAGTAGCTTTAGGAAAATGATTTTAAAGAAAATCATTCCTTTTGGTCGATATTGAAAAAAATCTTAAATATTGATCGATATCAAAATATATCATTTCTCGGTTGGTATTGACACTAATTACTTTAGCCTGATATTGAAAGAAATCTTTACCGTCAATTTGGGTCGATTTTCATACAAAGCCATACTGATAAATCATCATTGCCAAATCATTTCTGTGGGGTAATACTGACACAAATAAAAACCGTCGATATCATTACAAAATATTGACGCAAATCATTACTATGAGTCAATATTGACAGAAAACTATTGTTGAAGCACATAATTTCTCCAGATTAATTCAAATATTGACACAAATGACTGGTATATTATTGACACAAATTGACAAAAATTACTATTGACACAAATCATTACGATATCAACAAATTGTTATTGATTATGGGACGATATTGACGCAAATTATTGATCTGGATTATTGTTGGCACAAACCCTTACTGTGGGACGATATTAGCACAAAATAGTCATCGTTGCTGTGGATCAATATTGACAGAAATCATAGCTGCAGATTGATCTTGACAAATCATTGAAGTGGGTCGATATTAAAAAAAGTTACTATGGGTCGATTGAAATTGACAATTACTTTGGTACAATATTGACAAAAATAATTGCTGTTAGGCAATATTGACACTATCACTCCTAGTCGATATTGTCACAAATCATTTCTGCCGACATTGAACGGTAAAGTTCAACGATGTTTACATTAACATAACCATTACTAGGGGACTATGTCGAAAGAAATCATTACTTTGTCGAAAATAACAGAAATCTGAGGATTGTTACCGACACAAATTATTAATGTGGGACGATATTGACATTATTAATGTATTTTATTATTGACAAAAATCATTATTAACTACTGTCAATACAAATAATTACTTTGTGTTATTTGTATCAATATCGACCAAAAGTTAAGATTAACGTCAATACCGACCAAAAGGAAAACTAAAATATCTAGATCATTACAGTCAATATCATCCTACTAAAATGGATCGATATTAATATATCTTTAATGTTGGTCAATCAATACAAATTTTCACTTTGAAAAAATCAGTAAAATCTTTGTAAGTAAAATCTTTGCTGTGAGTGTATTTACATAAATCATTACTCCTGATCGCTACTCTTGTCGGATGACATTGACAGCACACTTAGATCATTGCTTTGGTTCATTAATATGGGTCGCTGTCAACAAAAACACTTTTTCTTCAATATTAACACAAATCAAGACTCAGGCAATATTAAGAGAAACTTGAGATTCATATTGACAATACTGGTCAATATTGACACAACTGGTCAGTTGGGGTTAATTTTCATAGAAATCCTTATCAACACAAATTACTTTGGGCCGATTTTGATGCAAATGAACATTAAAAGAAATTGTTGCTGATGGTCAATATTGATAAATAATCACTCTGGTTTGACGCAATGAATCAGACACGGTTTGTCGACTGACACAAATCATTACTTTGGCTCGATATTGACGCAAATTGTTGTAAATGACAAATCATTTCTATAGGGCAACATTGACAAAATTCATTATTGTGGGTCGAAACCGGCAAAAAATTATTATTGATAGGCGATATTGACACATAACGCAAATTATTTCAGTGGAAAAATATTGATATAAATCATTACTGTGGGACGAAATTGGTTATCACTGACGCAATTCATTGCGCAAATTATTGTAATATTAACAAAAATCTTTACTGTTGGACTATATTACAGCAAATCATTACACAAATTATTAGTCGATATTAAAACAAATTACTTTGGGTCGATTTATTTTTATATTTACTCTGGGTCGATATTGATACAAATCTTTACTAAGCGTTGATTGATACGAAATATTTCTGTGGAACAATAATTTATTTGGGATGATACCGAAATGCAAAATACTGCTGAGGGTCGATATTGACAAAAATCATTTTTGTTGGGCAATATTGACAAATAATTACATAATCATTATTGACAAAAATCATACTGATGACGCAAATAATTATTACGTCAATAGTGACAATATTGACAATAGTGGGGCAATAATGACAAATCATTACCTTGGGCCGATAAAAAGAAAAACCATTGCTGATATTGATGGAAATAATTACTGAGGGTCAATATTGATGCAAATGATTATAGACATAAATCCTTACTGAGTGTCGATTATGACAATATTGAAACAAATAATTACCGTGGGACGATATTGACACATTACTGAAAAGAATCTACAAAAATAATTACTGAAGGGTATTGACAAAAACCATTTCAGTTGGGTAATATTGATAGAAATCGTTACTATGAATCGATATTGAAAAAATAATAGCTGATATTAGCACAAATGATAAATGCAGGTCAATATTGACAATTATTCAACGATATTGATACAATCAATCAGCATCGATATTGACAAATAATTTCTATGGGGCAGTATAGACATAATTCATTACTGTAGGTCGATACAGAAAAAAATTATAGTTGGTCGATATTGGCACATCATTACTTGAGAATTTTGACAAAACATTACTGTGTTGATATTGTCACAAATTTTCACTGTTTCACTATTATCAAATCATTACTGACAAAGTATTCGTTTGGGCTGATATTGATAGAAACCATTACAAATTACTCTTGTTCAATTACTCTTGTTGACATAAATCAATATCGACAGAGTTAATAAGTGTTAATATTGACACAAATCATTTCTTGACGTCATTAGTCACACAAGGGAAATATTGATACTCTGTGACATTAATCAATTTATTACTGTCGGTCGAAATTGACAAAACTCATTAATGAGCCTCGATATGGACAAAAATGATTACTGAGTTGTTGACAAATCATTACTTTCGGTCATTATTGACAAAAACCACTACAGTCGATATTAACGGATAATATTACTGTGGCTTAAATTTTAAAGGAAAACTTTGGATCGATATTGGGAGAAATCATTAGTGTGGGATCTGTATAACACAAACATGGATATTAAGAAATGATTAGTGGGTCCACATCGACACAAATTGGCAGTCATTACTGTTCATAGATATTGACACAAATCATTTCTGTGTTAAATCATGAATGGAAGAGATTTACAAAAATCATTACAAATTATTATGATCGGCATCATTACTGAGACGATATTGACATAAACGTTTACTTTGGATTAATAGACACAAATGATTTCAGTGGTTTGATATTGCCACAGTTTATTACTGTAAGTCGATATTAACAGATCCTTGTCAGAACTGACAAGCGATTACCGTGCGTCGATATTAAAACTATTGATACAAATTATTACTGAGACGATATTGTTGACAAAAATCATTACTTACACGATATTGACTCAGATGTTTACACAATTCATTACTCTAGGTTGATGCTGAAACAAATCATTACTGTGGGACGATATTGACAATATGGTCAACATGACATTACTGTAGGACATTGACACGTCTTTACTTTGTGTCGATATTGACACAAATCATTGTTGTAGATCGATATTGAAAAATAATTTGTTTGGTACCAATTTTGGGTCGATATTGATAATGATACAATTTCATTAACAGAAATCATTATTGATGATCGATATTGACAAGAATTTCTTTGGGGCAATATTGACGTAAATCATTACTTTTGGGCAATATTGATGTAAATCATTACTTTGGGTCATTACTATGAGACGATATTGAGATGTCATTATTGTGGTTATTATTGACATAAATCACTACTGTGGTTCAGTATTGAGAAAAATCTTTACCGTTAGTCGATATTAAAGCATTTCTGTGGATCGATATTCACACAAATCATTACTTTAGGTTGATGATTACAAATCATTGGGTCAATATTGACAAAAATCAATGTCGACACAAAAATGTATACTGTTGGACGGTATTGACATCATTACTGACTTATTAATGACACAAATCATTACTATGGGAAGATATTAACACAAAACATTACTGTGTCGACAGTGACAAATCATTATTTGCAAATATTAATTTGCAAAAAATCGTTACAAATTCTGTATATTGACATATTCACTTTCATTTTCTTTCATACATGTTCGCTATTTCCCATTTCTCCCCAAACCTCTAATCCCAATAGTATCAAACATCATTACAGTGGTGTTGATATCGACAAATCTTTACTGCGGGTAAACGCAATTTATTACTGTTCGTCGATATTGATAGAGACAATTTATTACTCTAGGGTAACATTGACACAAATCACTACTTGCGGTCGATATTGACCCAAATCGTTTCTGATAAATTACTGTGGTTTACCGGGTCGATATTGACACAAATCGTTACTTGTGATTGATATTGATAAAAATCATTACTCAAGGACGATATTGATACAAATCATCATCGTGCGTTATGATTGGTATTTTTGCTGGGATATTGAGAAATTAGTGGTGATATGAGGAGACGGAGTGAGGATTTTGAAGGTTTGTTGAATGTGTTTGATGATAGAGTGGCAGATATAGGGTGTTTTGGTCGAGGTGGTGTGCAAAGTGAGAGGGTTAGGGAAAATGATTTGGTAAACAGAGAAGAGGTAGTAAAAGCTTTGCGGAAGATGAAAGCCGGCAAGGCAGCAGGTTTGGATGGTATTGCAGTGGAATTTATTAAAAAAGGGGGTGACTGTATTGTTGACTGATTGGTATGACTCATGGTGAGGTGCCTGAGGATTGGCGGAATGCGTGCATAGTGCCATTGTACAAAAGGCAAAGGGGATAAGAGTGAGTGCTCAAATTACAGATATAAGTTTGTTGAGTATTCCTAGTAAATTATATGGGAGGGTATTGATTGAGAGGGTGAAGGCATGTACAGATTGGGGAAGAGCAGTGTGGTTTCAGAAGTGATAGAGGATGTGTGGATCTGGTGTTTGCTTTAAGAATGTATGTGAGAAATACTTAGAAAAGCAAATGGATTTGTATGTAGCATTTATGGATCTGGAGAAGGCATATGATAGAGTTGATAGAGATGCTCTGTGGAAGGTATTAAGAATATATGGTGTGGGAGGAAAGTTGTTAGAAGCAGTGAAAAGTTTTTATCGAGGATGTAAGGCATGTGTACGTGTAGGAAGAGAGGAAAGTGATTGGTTCTCAGTGAATGTAGGTTTGCGGCAGGGGTGTGTGATGTCTCCATGGTTGTTTAATTTGTTTATGGATGGGGTTGTTAGGGAGGTGAAAGCAAGAGTTTTAAAAAGAGGGGCAAGTCTGTTGGGATGAGAGAGCCTGGGAAGTGAGTCAGTTGTTGTTCGCTGATGATACAGCGCTGGTGGCTGATTCATATGAGAAGCTGCAGAAGCTGGTGAGTTTGGTAAAGTGTGTGAAAGAAAGTAGAGTAAATGTAAATAAGAGCAAGGGTAGGGTTGAGGGTCAAGTCAACTGGGAGGTGAGTTTGAATGGAGAAAAACTGGAAGTGAAGTGTTTTAGATATCTGGGAGTGGATCTGGCAATGGATGGAACCATGGAAGCGGAAGTGGATCATAGGGTGGGGGAGGGGGCGAAAATTCTGGGAGCCTTGAAGAATGTGTGGAAGTCGAGAACATTATCTCGGAAAGCAAAAATGGGTGTGTTTGAAGGAATAGTGGTTCCAACAATGTTGTATGGTTGCGAGGCATGGGCTATGGATAGAGTTGTGCGCAGGAGGATGGATGTGCTGGAAATGAGATGTTTGAGGACAATGTGTGGTGTGAGGTGGTTTGATCGAGTAAGTAACGTAAGGGTAAGAGAGATGTGTGGAAATAAAAAGAGCGTGGTTGAGAGAACAGAAGAGGGTGTTTTGAAATGGTTTGGTCACATGGAGAGAATGAGTGAGGAAAGATTGACCAAGAGAATATATGTGTCGGAGGTGGATGGAACGAGGAGAGGAGGGAGACCAAATTGGAGGTGGAAAGATGGAGTGAAAAAGATTTTGTGTGATCGGGGCCTGAACATGCATGAGGGTGAAAGGAGGGCAAGGAATAGAGTGAATTGGAGCGATGTGGTATACCGGGGTTGACGTGCTGTCAGTGGATTGAATCAAGGCATGTGAAGCGTCTGGGGTAAACCATGGAAAGCTGTGTAGATATGTATATTTGCGTGTGTGGACATATGTATATACATGTGTATGGGGGTGGGTTGGGCCATTTCCTTCGTCTGTTTCCTTGCGCTACCTCACAAACGCGGGAGACAGCGACAAAGAAAAAAAAAATTGATTATTGTGGGTCAATTTTTGATATAAATCATTGCTGTTGGGTGATAACACAAGTCGTTGCAAATAATTACTCTAAATCTAATTTGATAAAAATAAATTTCTTTGGACAAATGTTTGTGGTTAGATATTTTTGGGTAGACATTGACACAAATCATTCCTGTTGGTCGATATTGACAAAAATCTTTAATATTGATCAATATTAAAACATCATTTCTCTGGGTTGATATTGACACTAATCATTACTAATCATTGGGTCGATTTTTATACAAATCAATGGGTGGATCCACACAGACACAAATCATTATTGACAAATTTCTGAGGGGCAATACTGACACAAATAAAAACCGTCGATATTACCATAAATATCAACGCAAATCATTATTGACAGAAAACTTTACTGTTGGTCGATATTGAAGCAAATAATTTCTCTGGATTAATTCAAATAATGACAAATAACGTCTTTACTGTTAGACGATATTGATCGTAATTGTTATTGTTATTGTTATTGTTATTGTTATTGTTATTGACACTAATCATTATTGTGGGACGTTATTGAAATCATTACTTTGGAACTTTGTTGACATCATTTATGTGGGACAATACAAAGCTATTGTGTATCAATATTGACACAAATCAAATATTATTGTTGGTTGATATTGACAAATGACACAAATCATTAATGACATTATTGATATGGATGGACAGAAATCATTACTATCAGACGCATTGACACAATTACCAATTGACTCAATTTTTTTGGACGATATTAACAAATTCTTATTGATTATTGTTGACACAAAATATTGGTCGATATTGACACAAATCATTGTCGATTGACACAGTTGCTTTGGGTCAATATCAATTGAAATTGACACAATCACTTTCGGTCAATATTGACAAAAATAATTACTGTTCGGCAATATTGACACTTTCATTGCTTCTTTTCGAAATTGACATAAATCATTGACAAATCAAAACTGTGGGATGATATTGACACAAATCATTACTCTTGGTTATTATTGACATAAATCATTTCTTTCGATATTGACCTACACCATTACTGTGGGTCGATATTGACAAAATTCATTATTGTGGATCAATAATTACCATTCACACGTCTTTACTGTTGGACGATATTCACATTAATGTGAATATTACTGGGGGACGATATTGACAGAAATCATTCTCTTTGGTCGAAAATAACAGAAATCTGAGGATTATTACCGACACAAATCCATTAATGTGGATTATTATTGACAAAAATCATTACCGACACAAGACAAATACAAATACAAATAATTACTTTGAGCTAACATTGAGGGGTCATTACTGTTAATTGATATTGACACAATATTACTAAATTAGATTGATATTGTCGAATCTTTAAAATACAAATTTTCACTTTGAAAAAAATCATTACTGTCGGTCGATAGTGATACTTATCTTTGTTGGGAGTGGATATTGACAAATCATTACTCCTAATCATTACTGTGTCGATATTAACAAATCATTAATGTGTCGCTATTAACAGAAGCACTTTTTCTTTAATAATACAAATCAATAAGAGAAACCATTGTCAAATTGACAATATTGGTCAATATTGACAACTGATTAGTTGGGGTCAATTTTCATAGAAGCCATTACTTCGGTTATTATCAAATCAGTGCTGTGGATCCTTATCAACACAAATTACTTTGGGTTGATTTTGATGCAAATCAAATCGTTGCTTACGGTCAATATTGACAGAAATAATTAATCTGGATTGAAACGACATTATATGATGTCGATATTGACACGGTCTGTCGAAATTGACTCAAATTGTTATTGAGACGATAATGACAACACTTCTGTAGGGCAAATCATTTTTCGATTAGGGTTGACACGAATCATACTTTGAATTGATTTTGATACAATTGGGGTGATATTGACAATAACGATATTGACAAATCATTACAGAGGGTCGATATTGACAAAATTAATCAATTAATTGATGACAAAAATCATTTCTGCAGGGCAATATTTACAAATTATCACCGTGGGTCGATGATAACGCAAACCATTATTTAAGGTCAATATCTACACAACTCATTATGGTTTTTTATTGATATATCATTATTGTTGGACGATATTTACAATATTCATTACACAAATCATTTGCTGTGGGACGATATTGACAAAAAATTTTACTTTTGGTCAATATTAACAAATCATTTTTCAGGGTTAGTATTGGCAGGTCATTACTCTGCGTCGACATTGACACAAATCATTAGTGTTGGTCGATATTGATAGATAATTACTTTTGATCGATATTGAAAAATTATTACTATACGTTATTGACAAATCATTATTGTTGGCTGATATTGACACAAATCAATATTTGGGCCGGTGTTGATACAAATCATTTTAGTTGGAAGATATTAAGCATCGATATTGACAAAAATTATTACTGGAGATCGATATTGACAAAAATCATTTCTGTCAGTCAAATTGACGGAAATCATTACTGTTGGTCGTTACTGTTGCAAATCATTATTGAGTTTCGATATTGACAAATCATTACTGAGTATCGATATCAACATTAAATTTCGTGGGACAGTATTGAAACAAATCATTACTGTGGGTCGATATTGACACAAAGCATTAGTTAGTTGATAAATACCACTATTATTGACGCAAATCATTACTGTGGGACGATATTGACTCAAATCATTACTGTGGGACGATAACAAATCATTATTATAGGTTATTTTCAACGGGGCTGATATTGACAAAAGTATCTCTTGAATTCACTTCTCTTGAATAGTGATGACATAAATCTTTACTTCGGGTCGATTTTGTTACAAATAATTACAAATCATCCTGGTCGATATTGAAGTAAATCTTTACTGTGGGATACTATTGACAAATTATTACTTTGGGTCAATTTTGTTGCAAATCATTATTTTGGGAAGATTTTGACTAATTATTGAAAATTATTGATAAATCAACGATGTTGACACGAATCATTAGTGACGCTATTGACAAATTATTACTGTAAATTTGTCGATACTGACATAATTTCTTTATTGAGTGAAATCATTACTGTCGTGTCAATATGGACACAATTACTGTACATTCCACAAATTACTGTGGAATGTAAAAATCAGTAATGTTACAAATGATACAAATGATACAAATCATTACAGTGGGACGATATTGACAAATTGTGTCGATATTGACGGAAATCAATACAGTGGGTCGATAGTGACAAAAATATTACTATTGGCGATATTGAAGCAAATCTTTTTGGTCGATATCACTCCACTGAAATGATGTATATATATTGACGCTCAATAATCTTTGTTATTATCGACGCTCAATGAGGATTTGTCAATGTTTTGTCAATAATGATGTCATTATCGTGGGACAAAAAACAATGATCATTAGTGAGGGATGACAATGAAACAATTAATTGTTGAAACAAATCATTACTGTAGGTCATTACTGGCACAAATAATTACTTTTGGTCGATTATTGACAGAAATCATTGTTATGCATTGATATTGACACAAATCATTGTTATGCATTGATATTGACACAAATCATTGTTATGCATTGATATTGACAAATCATTGTTCTGGGCAATCATTAATCTGGGACGATAACACAAATCATTGCTGAAAATATTGCAATTACTGCGGATTTATATTGACAAAATACTATACTAATAACAAAAATCAGTGCTGAACGTAGATACTGACAAAAATAATTACTAAGGATCTCTATTGACAAAAACAATTTCCTTGACAAAATATTATTCTCGGTTGATATTGAAACAAATCATGCCTGTGGGTCGATATTGACGCAAATCATTGACAAATCGTATTTGTTTTATTATTGAAAGATATTTTGGTAGGATAACACAAATCATTACTTTTCGTCGATATTGACGCAAATTATTGACACAAATCATTACTGGGGGGTTATCATATCGATATTGGTAGGACATTGACAAATTATGGGATATTATTGACAAAACTCATTACAGTTAGACGATATTGATAGATCATTACTGTTATTATTGACACAATAATACCAATAATAACTATAATAATAATGATAATAACAATAACGATTTTTGACAAATCATTATTGACAAAAAACAAATCATTACTGTTTCTTGCTACTGGGAAATCATTATTGTTGGTGGACATTGACAAGAATTGACTGCAGATCGATTCTGACAAAATATAACACAAATCGATATCAGTCGATATCGACATTGACACATTATTGGCATTGACAAATCATTACTTTCGACTGTTGATAAAAATCATTACTGTGATGTTAATGATATAAATTGATATAAATTGATATATATTGACGGGGTATTGAAAAATATTGACAAAGATCATTGCTGTGGGTTGATATTGACAAATCATTACAGTGGGTTGATATTGACACAAATAATGTTGCTGTGGGTCGATATAGAGAAAAATCATTGCTGATATTGATGAAAATAATTACTACGAATACGCAAATGATAACTGATATGATAATGACACTGTGGCTAATGTAACAATATTGACAAAAATGTGGGTCGATATTGACTAGAAGTCATGATCAACACAAATCTTTAATGTGTCGATATTGACTGAAATAATTACTCTGCATAACATTGAAATATTATTGTGGGTCGATATTGACAAGTATTCTGTTCGGTTTAATATTGAAAAGAACCATTACTGATAAATCATTATTGTGGGTCGACAAAAATTATTGACAAAAATCTTTACAGGTGGTCGATATTGACAAATTACTCGGTAAAAATCGTTACCGTGACCCGATATTGACAATCATTTATTGAGGGTTGATATTGACACAATGCATAACTGTTAGTTGATAGAACAGATTACTAAGGGTCAATGTTGACAATATTGACAATAATGGCGATTTTGGCAAAAATCGTTGACAATATCAATTACTTGATATGGACACAAATCATTTCTACGTGATATTAATGTGGTTCGATATCGATATTGAGAAATGATAACTGGGTTAATATTGTGGGACGATATTGGCAAAAGTCATTATTGTGGATTTATAATGACAAATTATTATTCAATAATAAATTATTGACACAAATCTTTACTCTGAGATAATATGACACAAATGTTCATTGCTGTTGGTCGATGCTGACACAAATTATTACTCCGGATCGATTACTATATTGACACTAATAATTTGTTTGGGTCGATATTGAAAGAAATCATTATTGTGGGAAGAGATGATGAAACGTCATTACAGTGAAACGATATTGGCACATTTACATTATTATTTTGAGCTGATATTGACTGTTAGTTGATATTGAACTGATATTGGGAGAAATCATTACAGTGGGTTGATATCGATATGAATCATTACTGTGGGTCAGTATAACCACAATTCATTGCTACAGTTTATTAACAATTTGTCGATATTGACAAAAATATTTTCTAATGGTCGAAAATAACATATCATTGATTGACGTGAAATCAATTTTTTTTTGAGCAATATTAATATAGATCATTCCTGTAGGTCGATGGTCACACAAATCATTACTGTGGGACGAAATTGGTTATCACTGACGCAATTCATTACACAAATTATTAACAAAAATCTTTACTGTTGGCCTATATTACAGCAAATCATTACTCAAATTATCATTGTAATATTGACAAAAATTTTTACTATTGGACCGCAAATATCAATCAACGCTTACTTATGAGTTATTTCAATTTCGACCCAGAGTAAATATTTATAAAAATAAATCGACCCAAAGTAATGATTTGTTTTATTATCGATTCTAACAATTTGTGTAATTACACAAATTGTTAGAATCGATAATAAAACAAATCATTACTTTGGGTCGATTTATTTTTATAAATATTTACTCTGGGTCGAAATTGAAATAACTCATAAGTAAGCGTTGATTGATATTGATACAAAATATTTTTGTGGGGCAATAATTTATTCGGGACGATACCGAAATGCAAAATATTGCTGTGTCGATATTGACAAAAAACATTTTTGTAGGGCAATATTGACAGAAATCATTACATAATTGATATTGACAAAAATCATGCTTGATATTGACAAATAATTATTGCGTCAATATTCACATTTCATTATAAGACGATATTGACAATAGTGAGGGCAATCATTACTTTAGGCCGATAAAAAGACAAACCATTGCTAATATTGATGCAAATGATTATAGACAATTGATTATTGACATAAATCCTTACTGAGTATCGATAATGACAATAATGAAACAAATAATTATTGTTGGACGATAATGACGCATTACTGTCGGTCGATATTGACTTAATGTCAATATCGACCAACAGTAACATCGTTACTGACAAGAATCTTTACAAAAATCATTCCAGTGGTGTAATATTGATAGAAATCGTTATTGTGGTCGATATTGAAAAAAAACATACCTGATATTGACAAATTATTATTGAACTATATCGACACAAATAATCAATGAGCGTCGATGTTGACACAATTTTTATGGGGCAGTATAGACATGATTTATTACTAAGTCGATACAAACAGAAATTATTGTTGGTCGATATTGACACATCATTACTTATTGTTATAATTGACACACCTTGAGACAATTTTGACATAAAACATTGATGTTGACACAGATTTGCCCAATTACTCATGTTGACGTCATTATTATTGACAAGTGAAATATTGATACTGTGTGACAATCAATTTATTACTGTCGGTCAAAATTGACAAAACTCATTTATGAGCCTCGATATGGACAAAAATGATTACTGAGTCGTTGACAAATCATTACATTTGGTCATTTTTGACGGAAATTGCTACAGTCGATATTGTGGTACGATATTGTGGCTTAAAGTTTAAAGAAAAACTTTGAATCGATAAGGAGACGAATAATTTTGGATCGATTTTGGGAGAAATCATGTGTGGGCTGATACTGTAGGTCTGTATGACACAAATATGGATATCAACGAATGATTAGTGGGTCGGTCCACATCAACAGAAATAAAAGTATGGGTCATTATTTGCAAATATTAATTTGCAAAAAATCGTTACAAATTT
The DNA here is from genome assembly GCF_036320965.1 of Panulirus ornatus. Lineage (NCBI taxonomy): Eukaryota > Metazoa > Arthropoda > Malacostraca > Decapoda > Palinuridae > Panulirus > Panulirus ornatus. Next base: position 1,740,360 of record NC_092260.1, read on the forward strand.
TGTAAATTGACAGATTTTGACAAATCATTTCTGTGCTAAATCATGAATGGAGGAAGAGATTTACAAAAATCGTTACAAATTATTATTACCAGGCTCATTACTGAGATGATATTGACACAAAAGTTTGCTTTGGTTCAATATTGGTTCGATATTAATAGATCCTTGTCAGGACTGACAAGCGATTACTGGTGCGTCGATATTAAAACAAAGCTGTACTATGCGACAATATTGACACAAATTGTTGTGGGTCAGGATTAAAAGAATTCATTGCTGTAGATAAATTGTTAGTCTCATTGTTGACATAAATCATTACTAAGACGATACTGTTAGTCTCTTATTGACAGAAATCATTACAGACTATATTGACACAAATGTTTACACAAATCATTACTATGGGTTGATGCTGACACAAATCTTTACTGTGGGACTATATGGTCAATACTGACATTACTGTGGGACATTGACACATCTTTACTATGGGTCGATATTGACACAATCATTATTGTTGATCGATATTGACACAAATAATTCGTTTGGTGTCAATTTCGGGTCAATATTGACAATCATTACATTCTGTTGATATAAACTATAAAGGTCAAAATTGACAAAATTATAAGTCGATGTTGATGAATCGTTACTTTTGGTCAAAACTAATTACTGTGTCGATAATGATACAAATTTATTAACAGAAACCATTATTGAGGGTCGATATTGACAAGAATTTCTTTGGGGCAATATTGACGTAAATCATTACTTTGGGTCATTACTGTGGGTCCCTATTGGCACAAATCATTACTGTAAGGCGATATTGAGATGTCATTATTATTGACAGTATTGAGAAAAATCTTTACCGTGGATCGATATTCACACTCTGGGTTGATTGTTACAAATCATTGACACAAATATATTGACAGATAATTACTGACTTATTGATGACACAAATCATTACTGTGGGAAGATATTGACAAAAAACTACTGTGTCGACAATGACAAATCGTTATTTCCAAACATTAATTTGCAAAAAATCGTTAAAAATTTTGTAATTTGACATTTACTTTCATTTTCTTCCATGCGGGAAATACGTGGGAAGTATTCTTTCTCCCCTAACCCCAATAGTAAGAAAGATCATTACAGTGGGGTTGATATTGACATAAATCTTTACTGCGGGTCGGTATAAACGCAATCTATTACTGTTGGTTGATATTGATACAAATCACTGTGGGTGAGTACTGAGACAATTTATTACTCTGGGTTAATATGGACACAAATCACTGCTTGCTGATAAATTTCTGTGGTTTGGTATTGATAGGAATCATCAATACTAACTGTAATGTTTTGTCAATACTATAGTATTGACAAATCATTACTGTAATTTGGTACAGATATTGGTACAGATAAAATTCATTACTCATTGGTATTTCTGTTGGAAGATATCAAGAAATCATTATAGTTATTATTGACAATATTATTGCGGGTCAATTTTTGATATAAATCATTACTGTTGGGTGATGTCAACACAAGTCGTTGCAAATAATTACTCTAAATCCATTTTGATAGATAATTTTCTTTGGACAAATCATTACAGCGGATCAATTTTGGCAGCTTTGAGTAGCTTTAGGAAAATGATTTTAAAGAAAATCATTCCTTTTGGTCGATATTGAAAAAAATCTTAAATATTGATCGATATTAAAATATATTATTTCTCGGTTGGTATAGACACTAATTACTTTAGCCTGATATTGAAAGAAATCTTTACCGTCAATTTGGGTCGATTTTCATACAAAGCCATACTGATAAATCATCATTGCCAAATCATTTCTGTGGGGTAATACTGACACAAATAAAAACCGTCGATATCATTACAAAATATTGACGCAAATCATTACTGTGAGTCAATATTGACAGAAAACTATTGTTGAAGCACATAATTTCTCCAGATTAATTCAAATATTGACACAAATGACTGGTATATTATTGACACAAATTGACAAAAATTACTATTGACACAAATTATTACGATATCAACAAATTGTTATTGATTATGGGACGATATTGACGCAAATTATTGATCTGGATTATTGTTGGCACAAACCCTTACTGTGGGACGATATTAGCACAAAATAGTCATCGTTGCTGTGGATCAATATTGACAGAAATCATAGCTGCAGATTGATCTTGACAAATCATTGAAGTGGGTCGATATTAAAAAAAGTTACTATGGGTCGATACTGATACAAATAATTATCGATTGAAATTGACAATTACTTTGGTACAATATTGACAAAAATAATTGCTGTTAGGCAATATTGACACTATCACTCCTAGTCGATATTGTCACAAATCATTTCTGCCGACATTGAACGGTAAAGTTCAACGATGTTTACATTAACATAACCATTACTAGGGGACTATGTCGAAAGAAATCATTACTTTGTCGAAAATAACAGAAATCTGAGGATTGTTACCGACACAAATTATTAGTGTGGGACGATATTGACATTATTAATGTATTTTATTATTGACAAAAATCATTATAAACTACTGTCAATACAAATAATTACTTTGTGTTATTTGTATCAATATCGACAAAAAGTTAAGATTAACGTCAATACCGACCAAAAGGAAAACTAAAATATCTAGATCATTACAGTCAATATCATCCTACTAAAATGGATCGATATTAATATATCTTTAATGTTGGTCAATCAATACAAATTTTCACTTTGAAAAAATCAGTAAAATCTTTGTAAGTAAAATCTTTGCTGTGAGAGTATTTACATAAATCATTACTCCTGATCGCTACTCTTGTCGGATGACATTGACAGCACACTTAGATCATTGCTTTGGTTCATTAATATGGGTCGCTGTCAACAAAAACACTTTTTCTTCAATATTAACACAAATCAAGACTCAGGCAATATTAAAACTTGATATTCATATTGACAATACTGGTCAATATTGACACAACTGGTCAGTTGGGGTTAATTTTCATAGAAATCCTTATCAACACAAATTACTTTGGGCCGATTTTGATGCAAATCAACATTAAAAGAAATTGTTGCTGATGGTCAATATTGATAAATAATCACTCTGGTTTGACGCAATGAATCAGACACGGTTTGTCGACTGACACAAATCATTACTTTGGCTCGATATTGACAAATTATTTCTATAGGGCAACATTGACAAAATTCATTATTGTGGGTCGAAACCGGCAAAAAATTATTATTGATAGGCGATATTGACACAACGCAAATTATTTCAGTGGAAAAATATTGATATAAATCATTACTGTGGGACGAAATTGGTTATCACTGACGCAATTCATTGCGCAAATTATTGTAATATTAACAAAAATCTTTACTGTTGGACTATATTACAGCAAATCATTACACAAATTATTAGTCGATATTAAAACAAATTACTTTGGGTCGATTTATTTTTATAAATATTTACTCTGGGTCGATATTGATACAAATCATTACTAAGCGTTGATTGATACGAAATATTTCTGTGGAACAATAATTTATTTGGGATGATAACGAAATGCAAAATACTGCTGAGGGTCGATATTGACAAAAATCATTTTTGTTGGGCAATATTGACAAATAATTACATAATCATTATTGACAAAAATCATACTGATGACGCAAATAATTATTACATCAATAGTGACAATATTGACAATAGTGGGGCAATAATGACAAATCATTACCTTGGGCCGATAAAAAGAAAAACCATTGCTGATATTGATGGAAATAATTACTGAGGGTCAATATTGATGCAAATGATTATAGACATAAATCCTTACTGAGTGTCGATTATGACAATATTGAAACAAATAATTACCGTGGGACGATATTGACACATTACTGAAAAGAATCTACAAAAATAATTACTGAAGGGTATTGACAAAAACCATTTCAGTTGGGTAATATTGATAGAAATCGTTACTATGAATCGATATTGAAAAAATAATAGCTGATATTGGCACAAATAATAAATGCAGGTCAATATTGACAATTATTCAACGATATTGATACAATCAATCAGCATCGATATTGACAAATAATTTCTATGGGGCAGTATAATTCATAATAAGACATAATTCATTACTGTAGGTCGATACAGAAAAAAATTATAGTTGGTCGATATTGGCACATCATTACTTGAGACAATTTTGACAAAACATTACTGTGTTGATATTGTCACAAATTTTCACTTTCACTATTATCAAATCATTACTGACAAAGTATTCGTTTGGGCTGATATTGATAGAAACCATTACAAATTACTCTTGTTCAATTACTCTTGTTGACATAAATCAATATCGACAGAGTTAATAAGTGTTAATATTGACACAAATCATTTCTTGACGTCATTAGTCACACAAGGGAAATATTGATACTCTGTGACATTAATCAATTTATTACTGTCGGTCGAAATTGACAAAACTCATTAATGAGCCTCGATATGGACAAAAATGATTACTGAGTTGTTGACAAATCATTACTTTCGGTCATTATTGACAAAAACCACTACAGTCGATATTAACGGATAATATTACTGTGGCTTAAATTTTAAAGGAAAACTTTGGATCGATATTGGGAGAAATCATTAGTGTGGGATCTGTATAACACAAACATGGATATTAAGAAATGATTAGTGGGTCCACATCGACACAAATTGGCAGTCATTACTGTTCATAGATATTGACACAAATCATTTCTGTGTTAAATCATGAATGGAAGAGATTTACAAAAATCATTACAAATTATTATGATCGGCATCATTACTGAGACGATATTGACATAAACGTTTACTTTGGATTAAACGTGGTTTGATATTGCCACAGTTTATTACTGTAAGTCGATATTAACAGATCCTTGTCAGAACTGACAAGCGATTACCGTGCGTCGATATTAAAACTATTGATACAAATTAAAACTATTGATACAAATTATTACTGAGACGATATTGTTGACAAAAATCATTACTTACACGATATTGACTCAGATGTTTACACAATTCATTACTCTAGGTTGATGCTGAAACAAATCATTACTGTGGGACGATATTGACAATATGGTCAACATGACATTACTGTAGGACATTGACACGTCTTTACTTTGTGTCGATATTGACACAAATCATTGTTGTAGATCGATATTGAAAAATAATTTGGTACCAATTTTGGGTCGATATTGATAATGATACAATTTCATTAACAGAAATCATTATTGATGATCGATATTGACAAGAATTTCTTTGGGGCAATATTGACGTAAATCATTACTTTTGGGCAATATTGATGTAAATTATTACTTTGGGTCATTACTATGAGACGATATTGAGATGTCATTATTGTGGTTATTATTGACATAAATCACTACTGTGGTTCAGTATTGAGAAAAATCTTTACCGTTAGTCGATATTAAAGCATTTCTGTGGATCGATATTCACACAAATCATTACTTTAGGTTGATGATTACAAATCATTGGGTCAATATTGACAAAAATCAATGTCGACACAAAAATGTATACTGTTGGACGGTATTGACATCATTACTGACTTATTAATGACACAAATCATTACTATGGGAAGATATTAACACAAAACATTACTGTGTCGACAGTGACAAATCATTATTTGCAAATATTAATTTGCAAAAAATCGTTACAAATTCTGTATATTGACATATTCACTTTCATTTTCTTTCATACATGTTCGCTATTTCCCATGCGGGGAATACGTGAGAAGTATTCTTTCTCCCCAAACCTCTAATCCCAATAGTATCAAACATCATTACAGTGGTGTTGATATCGACAAATCTTTACTGCGGGTAAACGCAATTTATTACTGTTCGTCGATATTGATAGAGACAATTTATTACTCTAGGGTAACATTGACACAAATCACTACTTGCGGTCGATATTGACCCAAATCGTTTCTGATAAATTACTGTGGTTTACCGGGTCGATATTGACACAAATCGTTACTTGTGATTGATATTGATAAAAATCATTACTCGACGATATTGATACAAATCATCATCGTGCGTTATGATTGGTATTTTTGCTGGGATATTGAGAAATTAGTGGTGATATGAGGAGACGGAGTGAGGATTTTGAAGGTTTGTTGAATGTGTTTGATGATAGAGTGGCAGATATAGGGTGTTTTGGTCGAGGTGGTGTGCAAAGTGAGAGGGTTAGGGAAAATGATTTGGTAAACAGAGAAGAGGTAGTAAAAGCTTTGCGGAAGATGAAAGCCGGCAAGGCAGCAGGTTTGGATGGTATTGCAGTGGAATTTATTAAAAAAGGGGGTGACTGTATTGTTGACTGATTGGTATGACTCATGGTGAGGTGCCTGAGGATTGGCGGAATGCGTGCATAGTGCCATTGTACAAAAGGCAAAGGGGATAAGAGTGAGTGCTCAAATTACAGATATAAGTTTGTTGAGTATTCCTAGTAAATTATATGGGAGGGTATTGATTGAGAGGGTGAAGGCATGTACAGATTGGGGAAGAGCAGTGTGGTTTCAGAAGTGATAGAGGATGTGTGGATCTGGTGTTTGCTTTAAGAATGTATGTGAGAAATACTTAGAAAAGCAAATGGATTTGTATGTAGCATTTATGGATCTGGAGAAGGCATATGATAGAGTTGATAGAGATGCTCTGTGGAAGGTATTAAGAATATATGGTGTGGGAGGAAAGTTGTTAGAAGCAGTGAAAAGTTTTTATCGAGGATGTGAGGCATGTGTACGTGTAGGAAGAGAGGAAAGTGATTGGTTCTCAGTGAATGTAGGTTTGCGGCAGGGGTGTGTGATGTCTCCATGGTTGTTTAATTTGTTTATGGATGGGGTTGTTAGGGAGGTGAAAGCAAGAGTTTTAAAAAGAGGGGCAAGTCTGTTGGGATGAGAGAGCCTGGGAAGTGAGTCAGTTGTTGTTCGCTGATGATACAGCGCTGGTGGCTGATTCATATGAGAAGCTGCAGAAGCTGGTGAGTTTGGTAAAGTGTGTGAAAGAAAGTAGAGTAAATGTGAATAAGAGCAAGGGTAGGGTTGAGGGTCAAGTCAACTGGGAGGTGAGTTTGAATGGAGAAAAACTGGAAGTGAAGTGTTTTAGATATCTGGGAGTGGATCTGGCAATGGATGGAACCATGGAAGCGGAAGTGGATCATAGGGTGGGGGAGGGGGCGAAAATTCTGGGAGCCTTGAAGAATGTGTGGAAGTCGAGAACATTATCTCGGAAAGCAAAAATGGGTGTGTTTGAAGGAATAGTGGTTCCAACAATGTTGTATGGTTGCGAGGCATGGGCTATGGATAGAGTTGTGCGCAGGAGGATGGATGTGCTGGAAATGAGATGTTTGAGGACAATGTGTGGTGTGAGGTGGTTTGATCGAGTAAGTAACGTAAGGGTAAGAGAGATGTGTGGAAATAAAAAGAGCGTGGTTGAGAGAACAGAAGAGGGTGTTTTGAAATGGTTTGGTCACATGGAGAGAATGAGTGAGGAAAGATTGACCAAGAGAATATATGTGTCGGAGGTGGATGGAACGAGGAGAGGAGGGAGACCAAATTGGAGGTGGAAAGATGGAGTGAAAAAGATTTTGTGTGATCGGGGCCTGAACATGCATGAGGGTGAAAGGAGGGCAAGGAATAGAGTGAATTGGAGCGATGTGGTATACCGGGGTTGACGTGCTGTCAGTGGATTGAATCAAGGCATGTGAAGCGTCTGGGGTAAACCATGGAAAGCTGTGTAGATATGTATATTTGCGTGTGTGGACATATGTATATACATGTGTATGGGGGTGGGTTGGGCCATTTCCTTCGTCTGTTTCCTTGCGCTACCTCACAAACGCGGGAGACAGCGACAAAGAAAAAAAAAATTGATTATTGTGGGTCAATTTTTGATATAAATCATTGCTGTTGGGTGATAACACAAGTCGTTGCAAATAATTACTCTAAATCTAATTTGATAAAAATAAATTTCTTTGGACAAATGTTTGTGGTTAGATATTTTTGGGTAGACATTGACACAAATTATTACTGTAGGTCGATATTGACAAAAATGTTAAATATTGATCGATATTAAAACATATCATTTCTATGGGCTGATATTGACAGAAATCTTTACTGTCAATTTGGGTCGATTTTCATACAAACTATTATGTGGATCCATTCCGACAAATAATTTCTGACACAAATAAAAATTGTCGATATTATCACAAAATATTGACGCAATTCATTACTGTGGGTCGATATTGACAGAAAACTATTGTTGAAGTACATAATTTTTCTGGATTAATTCAAATATTGACACAAATTATATGATATTGACAGAAATTAGTCAATTATTGACATCATTAATGTGGGACGATACAAAGCTGTTGTGTTGATATTGATACAAATCATTGGTTCATACTGACAAAATATTACTGTTGGTTAATGACACAAATCATTAATGTGGGACACATTATTATGGATTATTATTGACAGAATTATTAACAATATTAACGAATAAGGGTCTATATTGACACAAATCATTACTGAGGCTCAAATAAATCATTACTGTGGGTCTGAATAGCACAAATATTGATATCAGCAAATGATATCCACATCGACACATAGAATTATGGCAAAAGTCATTACTGTTGACACAAATCATTTCTGTGTTGAATCATAATTGGAGGAAGATTTACAAAAATCATTACAATGATGATAACACGTCATTACTGAGACGATAATGACACATATTTACTTTGGATCAATAGACAAATGATTACTCTGGTTTCATATTGCCACAGTTCATTACGGCTACTCGATATTAACAGAGCGATTACTGTGCGTCATATTAAAACTATGCAAAAATATTGACACAAATTATTGCTATGGGTCATTATCAAAAGAATTTAACGCTGTAGATAATTTGTTAGTCTTTTATTGTTGAAAAGAATAATTACTGAGACGGTATTGACTCAAATGTTTACACAAATCATAACCGTGAGTCGATGCTGATACAAACCGTAACTGTGGGACGATATTTACACAAATCTTTACTCTGGGTTGATATTGACACAAATTATTATTATAGATCGATATTGACAAAAAAAAACATATTTTGAGTCAATATTGACAATCATTACACTGTGTTGGTCGAAATTGACAAAAATCATTTCTGAGCGCCGATATTGACACAAATAATTACTGAGGTTGATAAATCGTTACTTTCGTTCAATATTGACAACAATCATTACTGAATCAATTACTGAGCGTCGATATTGACAAAAATTTCCTTGGGGCAATATTGATGTAAATCATTACTTTGGGTCGTTACTGTTGGTCGATATTACCACAAGTCCTTACTGAGACGATATTGAGACATTGGTTATCATTGACACAAATCATTACTGTGGTTCAGTATTGAGAAAAATCTTTATCGTTGGTCGATATTGAAGCGAATAATTTCTTTTCACATTTACTTTGGGTTGATTGTTGCAAATCATTGGGTCAATATTGACACAAATGATGTCGGCAGTACATATATTGACACAAATATATACTGTTGGACGGTATTGACAGATCATTACTCACTTATTAATGATACAAATCATTACTGTGAGAAGATACTGACACAAAACATTACTGTGTCGACAATGACAAATCATTATTTGCAAATATTAACTTGCAAAAAATCGTTACAAATCATTACAAAATTGACACAGATGTTTACTTTCATTTTCTTTCAAACATGTTCGCTATTTCCCACGCGGGGAATACTGAGGGTCGGTATAAACGCAATATTGGTCGATATTGATACAAATCATCACTGACACAGTGTTAATATTGACAAATCATTACTTGCGGTCGATATTAACACAAATCATTGCTGATAAATTACTACGGTTTAGTACTGATAGAAATCATAACTTTGGGTTGATATTGACACAAATCATGCTTGTGATCGATATTGACAAAAAATTTTTGTGGTTAGATATTTTTATGAGTAGACATTGACACATTATTACAGCGGATCAATTTTAGCACAAATTGTTTTTTTTTAAGAACACCATACCTTTTGGTCGATATTGACAAAAAATTTTCATATTGATCGATATTAAAGCATCATTTCTTTGGGTTGATATTGACACATTCTGATATTGACAAATCTTTATTGTCAATTTGGGTCGATTTTCATACAAATCGTTATGTGGATCCATGCTAACACAAATTATTGACAAATCATTTCTGTGGTATGATACTGGTACAAAAAAAAATAGTCGATATTACCACAAAATATTGACGCAAATCATGACTGTGGGTCGATATTGAAGTAAAGGATTTCTCCAGATTAATTCAAATATTGATACAATATTGCTGTTGGGCGATATTGACAGAAATTACTGATTGTTATTATTGACACAAATCATTATTGTGGGACATTATTGACATTCTGACTTTATAGACGATAAAAAGTTATTGTGTGTCGATATTGACAGTTCAATGGGCTAAAATTGACCATTGAAAATTTTAGATTCATTCTGACAAAATATTACTGTGGACTGATATTGACAAATGACACAAATCATTGATGTGGGACACATTATTGATATGGATTATTATTGACAGAAATCATTGACGCAAAACTGTGTACATTTTGACACAAATCATTGACAAAACAATATTGACAAAACATAATTGTGGGTCTGATTATCAAAACAATTACCATGGGATATTATTGACTCAAATCATTTCTTTCGGACGATATTAACAAATTATTATTGATTTTGAAACGATATTGGATTATTGTTGACACGATGTTGACAAATAATTGCTGTGGGTCAATATTGACAGAAATCATAGCTGCAGGGTGATGTTGATAAATCATTGTAGTGGGTCGATAATAAACCAAAATGTTACTCTGGGTCGATATTAATACAAATCATTATCGATTGAAATTGACGCAATTGCGTCAATATTAACAAAAATAATTGCTGTTGTGCAATATTGACAAATCATTTGTCGATATTGATATATAGATTACTGTGGGTCATTTACGGTAAAAATTACTAAGGGTTAATATTGACAGCAAATCATTTTTCGATTAGTTTTGACACGAATCATACTTTGGATCGATTTTGATACAATTGACACAAATCATTATCAAGGATAGAAATAATTACTCAAATTATTGAGAAATTATTATTGTGGGACAGTATTGATATGTCATTACTGTTGGCCGATATTGTGGGTCACAAATAATTTCTGCATGGCAGTTGGTCGATAATGACAAATCATTACTGTTGGAAGATACTGATAAAGATCGTCACTGACATTATTGACACAAACCTTTATTGTGGGACGATGGAATGCAAGATGTTCTGTGTTATAGACACTAATTATTACTGTGGGCCGATATCGACAAAAATTATTGTTGGATATTATTGACAAAACTCTACTGTTTTGACAATATTAATAATGGGACAGAAAACAAGGATCATTAGTGAGGGTCGACAATGAAACAATCAATTGATAATGAAACACTTTTTGGTCGATATTGAAAGAAATTGCTGTGCGTTGATATTGACACAAATCATTACTGTTGGTTGGTATAAGCACAAATTGCTCTGGGACAATATTAACACAAATCGTTACTGAGAATATTGACACAAAAATAATTACTATGCATTGTCAGAAATTAATACTGTGATGACAAAAATCAGTGCTGAACGTCGATACTGATAAAAATAATAGCTGAGGATCGATATTGACTAATAATTTCCTTGCGTCAATGTTGGCAAAATATTACTGTCGGTCGATATTGAAACATCATTACTCTAGGTTGATATTGACGCAAATCATTACTGTGGGACAATATTGACACAAATCATATTTGTATCATATTTCTTTTATTATTGACATATCATTTTAGTAGAATGATAAGAAATTACTTTTGATCATTATTGACTTTCGGTCATTATCTATACAAATAATTTTTCTTGGGGTCGATATCAACACAAATCATTACTGTGGATTACCATTGACACAAATCCTTACTGTGGCAAGAGATTATTGTGGGACAATTTTTGATTAAAAGTACCACGATATTGATGTTAATACAAATTACTACCCTTCACTATTTTTGTTACGAATTTTGACACAAATGTTTAATGTTTGTTGACACACAAATCTTTACAATAATCTTTACATTAATATTGTGGGTCAAAAGTGAGAAAATTCACAAATCTATAACTGTGGGTCAATACAGACATTGATTATTACTTTAAGTCGATATTGACACAAATCATCATAGTGGGACAATATTGAAACAATGTATGTAGGGCATTGATACAAATTGTTATGGGATATTGACAAAACTCATTACAATTAGAAGATATTGATGGATCATTACTGTTATTATTGACAATAAAAACAATATTGAAAAATTATTAATGTAGATTTTTGACAAACCATTATTGACAGCGGTGTTCATATTGACAAATCATTACTGTTGCTTTCTACTGGGAAATCATTATTTTTGGTTGATACTGACAGGAATCATTACTACAGATTGATTCTGAAAAAATATAACATACAAATCTTTACACGTCAGTTGATATCGACATTGACACTTTATCGGTATCGATAAAATTTATTATTGTGGGATGATATTGATATATTGATCTATATTGACTTAGGGTGTTGAAAAATATTGACAAAGATTGATCATTTTTGATCACTAAGGATCAAGAGAGACAAAAATCATTTCTTGAGGCAATATTGATAAATTGTCACTGTGGGTTGATAATGACACAAACCATTATTCGAAGTCGGTATTTACACTGCTCATTACCGTTTTTTCATTAACAGATCTCATTATTGTTGGACGTTATTTACAGTATTCATTACACAAATCATTGACACATAAATCTTTATTTTTGGTCGATATCAACATATCTCAGGATTAGTATTGGCAGAAGTCATTACTGTAAGGTCGACATTGGTCGATATTGATAGTTAATTTTGATTTTTCAATATTATTTTACGTACTGACAAATTATTACTGTTGGCCGGTGTTGATATAAATCATTTCTGTCTGAAGACAAATCATTACTATGCGTCGGTGGCGACAATAATTTTTTTGAAACGAGTCATTGCTGTGGATGACAAAAATCATTGACAAAAATTATTACTATAGATCGATATTTAAAAAAATCGTATCTGTCGGTCACTATTGACGGAAATCATTACTGTGGGTCATTACTGTTACAAATCATTATTAGAGGTCGATATTGACAAATATTGGGACAATATTGAAACAAATCATTATTGTGGGTCGATATTGACACAAAGCATTAGTTTATAAATACCACTATCATTACTGTGGGACGATATTGACACAAATCATTACTTGAGGACAACTGACATAGATCATTATGGTTTATTTTCAACGTAAATATTGGCTTGATGGTATCATTGACACAAATCATTACTTTTGGTCAATTTTGTTGCAAATCATTATTGTGGGAAGATATTGACATCACGAATCATTGCTGTGGGACGATATTGACACAAAACATTAGCAATGATCATTACTGTTTGTCGATACTGATACAAATAATTTCTTTGAGTCGATATTGAGTGAAATCATTTCTGTGGGATGATATTGGCACAAATAATCACAGTCGTTTTAAACACAAATCATCATTATGGGTCGATATTGATACAAACAATATGTACATTGCACAAATCATTACTGTGGGACGATGTAGACACAAATGTTAGTTATCTCTGATAAAAATCATTACAGTTGACGATATTGACACAAATAATAAGTGTAGATATGAGTCGATATTGACAAAAAATCTTAGTTTTGGCGATATTGAAACAAATTTTTATTGGTCGATATCACCACTGAAATGATGTCAATATATTGCCGCTCAATAATGTTTATTATCGACACAATGAGGATTTGTCATTATCGCCACACGTATAATGATTTGTCAATAATAACTACAAGTAATGTTATTATCATACAATTGTTATGATTTGTTTTGATAATATTCCACAATAATGATAATCACGGTTTATATTACCACAAATTCTTACTGTTGCTAGCAAGAGTAAGAATTTGTGGTAATATAAACCATGATTGACGTAACCATTATTGACGTAAACTATTATTGACGTAAATCATATTTGTTACGATGTCTATCGATATTGAAGCAAATCATTTCTCGATCAAATTTGATACAAATCAATATTACCGTGGGTTGATATTGACACAAATCATTAGCGTTTGAAATTACTGACAAATCATTAACACAAATTATTTCTTTGAGTCAATATTGACTGAAATCATTACAGTGACAAGTCATTGTTGACACAAAATATTACAGTGGGTCGATATAGAGAAAAATCATTGCTGATATTGACGGAAATAATTACTGCGAATACGCAAATGATAACTGACATGATAATCGACTGCGCGTCGATAATGACAAATCATTTACTGTCGATCGATATTGACACAAATGATTACTCTGGCTATTGACATGATATTACTGTCGGTTGAAAGTAGTCATAATCAACACAAATCTTTAATTTGTCGATATCGACTCTGGGTCGATTTTGACAAATTTTTTGGTGTCGATTTTGGGTCCATATTGACAATCATTACACTATGTCGGTAGAAATTGACAAAAATCATTACTGCGTGCCGATATTGACAAATAATTTCTCAGGGTCGATGTTGATAAGTCATTACTTTCGATCAATTTTGACAAAAATCACTACCGAGTCAATATTGAAAAAACTAATTACTGAGGGTCAATACTGATACAAATAATTTAACATAAATCATTATTGAGGATTGATATTGACAAATTTCTGTAGGGTAATATTGACTTTGGGTCGTTACTGTTGGTCGATATTACCAAAAATTACTGAGACGATATTGAGACATCATTACTGTGGTTATTATTGACACACCATTACTGTGGTTCAGTATTGAGAAAAACCATTACCGTTGGTCGATATTGTGGTTTGGTACTGTGGGTCAATTTTTGACATAAATCATTACTGTTGGGTGATATCAATATAAGTCGTTACAAATAATTACTCTAAATCCATTTTGACAAATAATTTCTGTGGATAGATATTGACAAATTTTTGTGGTTAGACATTGTTGTGAGTAGACATTGACACAAATTATTACAGCGAATCAATTTTGGCACAAATTGTTACTGTGGGTTTTCTTTTTAAAGAAAATCATCCCTGTTGGCCAATATTGACAAAAATCTTTAATATTGATCGATATTAAAGCATCATTTTGTCTGGGCCAATATTGACACTTTAGCCTGATATTCAAAGAAATCTTTTTATAGAAATCATTATGTGGATCCATACTGACACAAATCATTATTGACAAATCAATTCTGTGGGGCAATAAAAACAGTCGTTATTGCCACAAAATATTGAAGCAAATCATTACTGTGAGTCGATATTGAAGCAAATGATTTCTATGGATTAATTCAAATATTGACACAAATAACTGGTATATTATTGACACAAATTTTTACTGTTGGACGATATTGACAGTATTTAGATTGTTCTTATTGACACAAATCATTATTGTGGGACGTTATTGATATCATTAGTGGTACGATACAAAGCTATTGTGTGTCGAAATGGACAATCATTATTTTTGCTTTATACTTTATACTTGGTTGATTTTAACAAATGACACAAATCATTGTGGGACGATATTGACACATTATTGATGTGGATTACTATTAACAGAAATCATTACTATCAGATGATATTGACGCAAAAATAGTGTCCATATATTGACACAAATCATTACAGAGTCGATATTGACACAAAACATAATTGTTAGTCCGATTATTGACTCAAATCATTTCTTTTGGACGATATTGACTATATTATTGATTATGGGACGATATTGACCCAAACTATTAATCTGGACACAAACCCCTACTGTGGGACTATAGTGACAAAATATGTCTCGATATTAACTTAAATCATTGACAGAAATAGCAGCAGGTTGATCTTGACAAGTCATTGCAGCGGGTCGATATTTAAACAAAATGTTATTTGGGGTCGATATTGCCACAAATCATTGTCGATTGAAATTGACACAATTACCTGCGGTCAATATTGACAAAAATAATTGCTGTTGGGCAATATTGACACTATTCATCACTCCTAGTCGATATTGATACAAATCATTTCTTTCGATATTGACATATACTGTAGGTCGATATTGACAAAAATCATTTTCACATCTTTACTGTTGGACGATATTCACATTACTGGGTCGAAAATAACAGAAACCTGAGGATTGTTACCGACACAAATCATTGATGTGGGACGATATTAACACATTAATGTGGATTGTTATTGACAAAAATCATTACTGACACAAAACTAGTGCCGATATTGACACAAATAATTATATTTAATACAAATATTTAAAGTCATTACTGTCAATTGATATTGACACTAAATATAAACAAATTAAATTGGATCGATATTGACAAATCTTTATTGTTGGTCAATTAATACAAATTTTTACTTTAAAAAGATCATTAGTTACTCGATAGTGCTTATCTTTGCTGGGAATGGATATTGACATAAATCATAACTCCTGATCGATATTGACACAAATCATTAGTTGATATTGACAGTAAACAGATTGTGTTGATATTGGCACAAATCATTACGGTGGCTCGATATTGAGATAAATCACTAATGTGGGTCGCTATTAGCAGAAACTTTTTTTTTCAATATTAACATAAATTAATACTGGGTGTAAATTGACATATTATTACATATTGAAAGTATTGGTCAATATTGACAATAGTTATCAAAGTAAATTACTTTGGGTCGATTCTGATGTAAATGACAAAAATCATTGACAAAGATCTTTGCAGACGATCAATATTGACAGAAATAACTATGGATCGACACGACATTATTGTGGGCTATCAATGAAACAAATCATCACTGTGGTCAATATGAACACGGTCTGTCGATTGACACAAATCATTACTTTGTTCAACATTGGCACAAATTGTTATCGAGTCGATAATGAAAAATAATTTCTGTAGGTCAACATTGACAGAAATCATTATTGTCGGTCGATAATGGCAAAAAAATTATTGTTGTTCAATTATACCACAAATCATTACTCTTGGTCAATTTTTTCCATTATTTTTGCCATTGATGTGGAAATATATTGACGCAATTTATTATTTTGGTTATTATATTTCAGTATTGAGAAATTATTTTGGGACAAACAATTTCTGCTTGGCAGTTGGTCGATAATGAAATAAATTATTACTGTTGACAGTACTATTGATGAAAATCGTCACTGTTATTATTGACACAAATCTTTATTGTGGGACGAAATTGACATATTATGGAATGATATTGACGCAAAACGTTCTGTGTTATAGACACAAATCATTACTGCGGGCCAATATCGACACAAATTACTGTTGTTTTGGGCAATCATTATTCTGTGACTATATTAACACAAATCATTACTGAGAATATACACACAATATTGCAATTATTGCGGATCTATATTGACAAAAATAATTACTGTGGATTGACAGAAATCAATACTCTGATAATGCCAAAAGTCAGTGCTGAACGTCGATACTGACAAAAATAATTACTGAGGATCGATATTGACAAAAGTAATTTCCTTGGGTCAATATTGACAAAATATTACTGTCGGGCGATATTCATGCAAATCGTTACTGTGGGGCAATATTGACAATGTTTGATTATTGACATCATTTTAGTAGGATGATATGTGTTATCATTACAAATTATTAATGTTGATTTTTGATAAATTATTATTGACGGAAAAAATGCTGTCGATATTGACAAATCATTGCTGTTGGTTGCTACTGAGAAATCATTATTGGTTGATATTGACAGGAATCATTACTGCAGATCGATTCTGACAAAATATAACATACAAATCTTTACACAACTCAGTTAATATCGACATTGACACATTATCGGTATTGTCAAATCATTACTTTGGACCGATCTTGATAAAAGTCATTGTTACGGGATGATATTGATATAAACTGACATAAATACCCAGGGTATTGAAAAATATTGACAACATATTACTGTGTTCTTATTGACAAATATTACACAAATCATTGACACAAAAATTTTTACTTTTGTTCGATATTGATAAATCCTTTTTTCAGGATTAGTATTGGCAGGTCATCATTGTGGGTCGACATTGGTCAATAATGATAAATAGTTACCTTTGATCGATATTGAAAAATTATTACTGTACATTATTGGCTGATATTGAAACAAATCATTACTTGAGCCGGTGGGAGGAAATAATTGACAATAATTGCTTTGACACGTCATTGCCGTGAATGACAAAAATCTTTACTGAGGGTCGATATTGACAAAAATTATTAATAAGAATTGATATTGACAAAAATCATTTCTGTCGGTCAATGTTGACGGAAATCATTAGTGTCATTACTGCTACAAATCATTATTGAGGGTCAATATGGAAAATCATTACTAAGTATCGATATCAACATTAATTTTCGTGGGACAATATTGAAACAAATCATTACTGTGGGTCGATATTGACACAAGGCATTATTTAGTTGATAAATCCCACTATTATTGACACAAATCATTACTGTGGGACGATATTGACATAAATCATTATCATGGGTTATTTTCATGTGTCGATATTGACAAAAATATCTGTTGACTGTTGACTGTTGTTGACTTACATTACAAATCATCTTGGTCGATACTGACGTAAATCATTACTATTATTGACACAAATTTGGGTCAATTTGGGTCAATTTGGGTCAATTTTGCTGCAAATCATTATTGTGGGAATCTTCCCACTATCTATTGACATTAATTATTGATTATTATTGACACAAATCATTGCTGTGTCAATATTGACATGTTATCTTTATTGTAAATCATTATCACAAATCATTAGTTTGTTGATACTGACACAAATAATTTCTTTGGGTCGATATTGAGTGAAATCACTACACAAATCATTACTGTCGTTATAAACACAAATCATTATTGTGGGTCGATATCGACACAATTATTGCACATTGCACTGTGGGACGTTGTGGACACAAATCAGTAATGTTAGTTATCACTGATATAAATCATTACAGTTGGACGATATTGACAAATAATGTGTCGATATTGACGGAAATCATTATAGTAGGTCGATATTGACAAAAATCTTTACTGTAGGTGATTTTGAAGTAAATCTTAAATGGTCGATATCACTCCACTAAAATGATGTCACTATATTGTCATTATATTGTTTGTTATTATCGACGCTCAATGAGGATTTGTCAATATCGCCACAATATCCCACTATAATGATTTGTCAATAATAACTACAAGCTATTATCGTCCAATTGTTATGATTTGTTTTAATAATATCTAATAATATTAATATTTGATAATATTATTAATATTAATAATATTATGATTTAATAATATTGTGTCAATATTCATTGACTGTGGAATACTATTTCTGTGGGATAATATTTACATAAATCATGGTTTATATTACCACAAGTTCTTACTGTCGGTCGATAATGACACAAAACATTATTGGGGGACGATATTGACACAAATTATTACTTGCTCGATATTGACGTAAATCATATCTGATATCTGTCGATATTGAAGCAAATTATTTCTAGATCACATTTGACACAAATCAATATTATTGATAACTGGATTCAATTATTAGTGTAGAACGATATTGACGATATTAACAAAGCTTTATGTGTTTGACATTGACATATCATTAGAGTGGATCGATATTGACAAATAATCTAGGTCGATATTGAAAAGAATCATTACCAGGCGACGATATTGACACAAATCATTAGTGGAATAGCACTTGTCACTATTGACACAAATCATTACCGTGGGAAATTTTTGACATAATACAAATTATTACTGAGTCGATATTGACAGAAATTATTGACACAAATCATTGTTGTCAGTTATTAACACAAAACATTACTGTTGGTCGATATAGAAAAGAATCATTGCTGATATTGACGGAAATAATTACTGCGAATACGCAAATGATAACTGACATGATGATCAACTGAGCGTCGACAAATCATTTACTGTCGATCGATATTGACACAAATGATTACTATGGCTAATATTGACAGTTCATTATATAAATCATTACAGTGGGACGATATTGACAAATAATGTGTCACAAATATGTGTCACAAATATGAGTCGATACTGACATGTCATAATCAACACAAATTTTTAATATCGATATTGACTCAAATAATAACTGTAGTGTAGAACGATATTGACGATATTAACAAAGCTTTATGTGTTTGACATTAACACATCATTATAGTGGATTGATATTGACAAATAATCTAGGTCGATATTGAAAAGAATCATTATTAGGCGACGATAATGACAAAAATGATAACTGAGGGTCGATATTGACACAAATTTATGTGGGGCAATATTGATAAATCGTTATTGTGGGTCGACAAAAATCATTGCTGATATCAACGAAAGTACGTAATTCGGGTCAATATTGACTAAAATCTCTTCAGTGGGTCGATATTGGCAATTAGTTTAGGCCGATACAGAGATATATATAGAGAGAAAGTAGGTTGACATTTCTGTGGATCGATATTGAAAAATCATTTCTGAGAATCATTGACAAAAATCATTCTTGAGCATCGATAGTGACAAAAACAATTACTTAGGGTAGACGTTGACAAAAATTACTCTCGGTCAATATTGGAAAAAATCGCTACTGTGACCCAATATTGACAATCATTTATTGACACATCATTTCAGGCGGACAATATTCGATACTGACATAAGTCAGCGTTGATAATATTGACTATTGACAATATTGACAAAAATCGTTACCGAGTCGATGTTTACAAAATCAATTACTAACGATATTAATGTGGTTTGATATTGACAAGAATGATTACGGTAGATCGATGTAAACGCAAATCAGTGACAAATGATAACTGGGTTATTATTGACAAATCAATATTGTGGTACGATATTGGTAAGTCATTATTGTTTCAAATGTGAGGGTCGATATTGACAAATAATTTGTTAGGGTCGATATTGAGAGAAATAATTACTGTGGATTACTATAACATAAATCATTGCTGTGCGTCGATATTGACACAAATAATTTGTTTGGGTCGATATTGAAAGAAATCATTACTCTGGGCTAAATCATTGCCGTTAGATAATAACTGTCGGAAGAAATTGAGCAAAATCATTACGTATGGTTATGATTAATCATTATTCTAGGACGATGATAAAATATTAGTCTTTTGATATTGACACAAATCATTATTGAGACGATATAGGATCAATATTGACACAAATGATTACTGTTGACAGTTGGTTGATACAAATAGTTTGGATTGATATTGAGAGAAATCATTACAGTGGGTTGATATTGACATAAATGATTACTGTTGGTCAGTATAAACACAATTCATTACTATTACTATTAACAAGAATTATT